>NW_026571095.1:31578388-31622771 GCF_026225935.1 Boleophthalmus pectinirostris | reverse complement strand
GTCCTGGTTTCAGTTCTGGTCTGGTCCCAGTTTCAGTCCTGGTCTGGTCCTGGTCTTAGTCCTGGTCTGTTCCTGGTCTTAGTCCCGGTCTGGTCCGGTCTCAGTCCTGGTTTCAGTTCTGGTCTGGTCCCAGTTTCAGTCATGGTCTGATCCTGGTCTCAGTCCTGGTCTCAGTCCTGGTCTAGTCCTGGTCTCCTGGTCTCAGTCTGGTCTCAGTCCTGGTCTCAGGTCTGGTCCGGTCTCAGTCCTGGTCTCAGTCCTGGTCTCAGTCCTGGTCTCAGTCCCGGTCTGATCCCGGTCTCAGTCCTGGTCTCAGTCCCGGTCTGATCCTTGTCTTGCCCTGGTCTCAGTCCTGGTCTCAGTCTTGATCTGATCCTGGTCTTGTCCTGGTCTCAGTCCTGGTCTCAGTCCTGGTCTCAGTCCTGGTCTGGTCCCAGTCTCCGTCCAGTCTGGTCTCCGTCGGTTTGGTCCTGGTCTCAGTCCCGGTCTGGTCTCTGTCTCAGTCCCGGTCTGGTCCCAGTCTCCGTCCCGGTCTGGTCCCGGTTTGTTCTGGTCTCAGTCCCGGTCTCAGTCCTGGTTTCAGTTCTGGTATGGTCCCAGTTTCAGTCCTGGTCTGGTCCTGGTCTCAGTCCCGGTCTTGGTCCGGTCTCAGTCCTGGTCTCCCGGTCTCAGTCCTGGTCTCAGTCCTGGTCTCAGTCCTGGTCTCAGTCCCAGTCTGGTCCGGTCTCAGTCCTGGTCTCATTGCTGGTCTCAGTCCCGGTCTCAATCCCGGTCTGGTCTCTGTCTCAGTCCCGTCTGGTCCCAGTCTCCGTCCCGGTCTGGTCCCGGTTTGGTCCCGGTCTCAGTCCCGGTCTCAGTACTGATCACCCGACAGTCTACGCAGGCACACGTCCGGGCCCATCCCAACACTCAGTCCTGGTTCAGTTCTGGTTTAGACCTGGTTCAGTCCTGGTTCAGTCCATATGCGGCACAAAAGTCCAGCATCACAGTTTAAGTCACAAAAACGTTTTTTTTTTTTCCATTATTCATTTAAACACAAAATCGAAAACTGAAAAAATGAATCGTTCTCCTGTAATGAAACCTAATTTAGTCTCTACTGGAACAATAACATCTCCGTGAAGACCTCCACCAAGAAAAGTTACACAGTGCACCTTTAACTTGTAAGGCATATTTACTTAAAACACAGGAGTTTTGCCAAATCTAAAATCTACAACTGTCAAACTCCTCAAAAGAGAAAGAAGAATATAAACAGACAGATTTCCGTCAGTGGAAGAGCAGGTGTGGGTGGAGATTTTGTATTTAATTTGTGAGGAGACAATAAAACATTCAAAGCCTAAAGTCAACAGAAAATCTCAGAAAGCTGCACAGCGCTGTAGGTACTTCAAATTGTATGTTTTCTTTTTATATTACCATAAATATAGCCTATTTCCAAATTGATTTTACTGTTCGTATAACTGGTACCCGAGCTGTTTACTTAACGTTTACTTAACAACGCCCAGAAAACAGAACATTATCGTGGACTACAGCAGCGTAACGTTTGTGAAAGAATCGGCTCTTAAAAATAATAATAATAAAAATAATTACTGCTGCTACTACTACTGCTGGTACTGCTACTACTGCTGGTACTACTACTGCTGGTACTACTACTGCTGCTGGTACTACTAACTGCTGGTAGTACTACTGCTGGTACTGCTACTACTAACTGGTAGTACTTACTGCTGTACTACTACTATTTGCTATTACTGCTGATACTTACTGCTGGTACTAACTACTGCTGGTACTGCTACTACTGCTGGTACTGACTACTACTGCTGGTACTACTACTGCTGGCTGTACTACTGCTGGTATACTACTGCTGTACTACTGCTGGTACTACTACTGCTGGTACTGCTACTACTGCTGGTACTACTACTACTGCTGATACTACTACTACTGCTGGTACTACTACTGCTGGTACTACTACTACTGCTGCTACTACTACTGCTGGTACTACTACTGCTGGTACTGCTACTACTGCTGGTACTGCTACTACTGCTGCTACTACTACTACTGCTGGTACTACTACTACTGCTGGTACTACTACTACTGCTGGTACTGCTACTACTGCTGGTACTGCTGGTACTACTACTACTGCTGGTACTACTACTACTGCTGTACTAATACTACTACTACTGGTGGTACTACTACTGCTGGTACTGCTACTACTGCTACTACTGCTGGTACTACTACTGCTGGTACTACTACTGCTGGTACTACTACTACTGCTGGTACTACTGCTACTACTACTGCTGGTACTACTACTGCTGGTACTGCTGCTGCTACTACTACTACTGCTGGTACTACTACTGCTGGTACTACTACTGCTGGTACTGCTACTACTGCTACTACTACTACTACTACTACTACTGCTGGTACTGCTACTGCTGGTACTGCTACTGCTGGTACTGCTACTACTGCTGGTACTACTACTGCTGCAGTGGTCCCGCCCGTTAACCCGAGATTATATCAAACTTTTACGCTGCATACTGAACCAGGACTAACCTAGGACTGATTCCAGGACTGAAGAGGAGGACTAAACCAGGACTGAACTAGGACTAAAACAGGACTAAAACAGCAGTAAACCAGAACTGAAACAGGACTCACTGTCGGGACGGGCTCGGAGGTGACCGCAGGAGACAGGACCGGCTCAAAGCTCCGCACCTCACGGAGGTAAACGCAGCCGTCGCCCGATCTCGCTTCACGGACACTCTGCTCCGTGGACTCGGGGTTCTCTCACTTAAATCCAACTTTAGTCCTGGTTTAGTTCTGACCCGCCCAAAGGGGCCGAGCAGTGTGTTTATGTTGCACTACCACATTACTTTTGTTTTATTTAACCAAATTTTTGTTGGGTGTTGCTTTAGGTTTTAGTGTTTTGTTTTATGTTGATTATTGTAATTTGTTAAATATTATATTCTGCTGTCCTTAATAAAAATAATAAATAATAAATAAATAAAATAAAAAGAAGAAGAAGAAGAAGAAGAATTGGCTCTTTAAACAGTTCCTTGAATCTGTTTCTTTCAGATTTGTACACATTTTTACTCTGATTACACCGAACCAACACAAGAATCAACACAGCTTTGCTCACAGAAAAACATATCTGGCATTGTAATAACACTTTAATTATTATTGTAGTACAACATTTTATTTAGATTTTCATAATTCCGATGGGTAAACACACTGCCACTCTGGGTTTGAACCATTTTAAACAGATCTGAGCCCGGGTCGTTTCCCCGTGATTACTTTGTAGATAAAATGATTTCAAACATTGGCTTCTGTCAGATAAATAAATATTTTAAAAGCCGGTCTTTTGCACGACTCTTTGACAAAAGATCCAAAAGATTCAGATCGTATGAAAGGAGCTGAAAGTGCCATCGTTCTGTCAGCGTCTAATCATAAAAACAAGATATAAATCGTAAACCTGGACGAAGGAAAGACTCATGCACACTCTGGGAAACAGCAGGTTTATAGTTGTGCACATGTCCAGAAAAAAGTCGTGCATGTGAACACTAAAGAGTTTGTAAGAAGGAACACAGTAGAGAGATTAATAAACACACAAACAACACACAAATGATTTTGTTCCCATCCTGTACTGACAATGAACCGAACCATGACCTCAAACCCAAGGTACGTACCGAACTGTGATTTTTGTGCACTGTTACACCCCTTTTCCTATTATGGAACTCAACTCCAAATTCACTCCTATAACCGCAAGCCTCGATGAGCTTCATTTGACTGGAATCTGGACTGACTGGAACGCGATGGTTGTCATCACGCTCCCTTAGTCCATTTCTTTACACAGTCTGTGGTTCATACGGACAAAACACACATCATCAATAAACTGAAAGTGATTAAAAATTGAAACTAAACACAAAATATTATATGTTTTTGCACAGTATTTTCCATAACTATACTCATGTTACTGCAGGCCTGACTTTGTGCTAAACCAGGACTAAACTAGGACTAAACCAGGACTAAACCAGAACTAAACCAGGATTTAACCAGTACTAAACCAGGAATACACCAGGACTGGATCAGGCCTAAATCAGGACTAAACCAGGACTACACCAAGACTGGGCCAGGACTAAACCATGACTGAACCAGGACTTAACCAGGACTGAATCAGGACTAAACCAGGACTTAACCAGGACTGAACCAGGTCTAAACCAGGACTGAACCAGGTCTAACCAGGACTTAACCAGGACTAATCCAGGACTAAACCAGGACTGAACCAGGACTTAACCAGGACTAAACCAGGACTGAACCAGGACTTAACCAGGACTAAACCAGGACTGAACCAGGACTAAACCAGGACTAAACCAGGACTGAACCAGATCTAAACCAGGACTTAAACCAGGTCTAAACCAGGTCTAAACCAGGACTGAACCAGGTCTAAACCAGGACTGAAACCAGGACTTAACCAGGACTAACCAGGACTAAACCAGGACTGAACCAGGACTTAACCAGGACTAAACCAGGACCAGGACTAAACCAGGACTAAACCAGGACTAAACCAGGACTGAACCAGATCTAAACCAGGACTAAACCAGGACTAAACCAGGTCTAAACCAGGACTGAACCAGTGTTATTAACATAAATATATACCTGCCTTAAAAGTGATAAAAAATTGAAACTAAGCACAAAATATTCAATGATTTTGCACAATATTTTCCATAACTATACCCATGTCAGTGCAGGCCTGACTTTGCGCCGGTCATGGGAATCGGACCTGCTCCCAACAACTCCTCTGCACCGCTCCAAATATGGTCAAAAAGTTCAAACTTCTATTTCCTGTTTTCAACCGCGATCGTTCTGTTTCTCTCCTCCGTATTCCATGAGAAAACCAGGACCGCTGCTTAGCTTCAAAACATCTGCCCCTCGCTCCGCTATGATGTTACCTCCAATGTTGATAACTGGAAGCCGCCTTAACGACTCTTTCCGATCACATTTCAGATAAGACTCATTTGTACGGCCCCGTGTTCCGTTGTATTTGTTTACACTGGCATGGTCTTGAGCCAACGCAGCGCTGTGATGCCGCGGCGGCTCGGGTTACGCGGTCAGCCTCGCCGCGGTTACCTTGTACGCAGTTAAAGCTTATATACGAGGACCCCGATAAGTGACGGATGCCAGTTGCGGCGTTCTCCAGGCAGTAAATGGGACCTGGATGTTTGGGTTTTGCGGCCAGGCACCTTTCAGCACTTGGCAGCGTGTAAAGCGGGATCTGGAGAGCGGGGTAATAAAGAGAGAAGAAGAGGAGGAGGAGGAGGGAGGGACGGAGGGAGGAAGGGGGCTGCGCTGGGCCTGGTCAGGGCAGAGGATGTGGGGATGTGGGTTTGAGGTTTGGTCGTGACGCTTTTGACCCTGTTTTGACCGAGTTAGAGGAAACAGATTGTGAAAAATGGACTTGAATTTTGCCGTTACGATGTTTTTATACAAAGATTTTACTTACGCTTTGTGACATTAAGATAAAATAATATGTGTAGTTCAAAGTTTAGGAAAGGTTTAGGGTATTAAAGATGCACCGTGTAACTTTTCGGTTACACACAGTATGACATTAAACTTCTCTCCCTTACATTTATTCAATTACAGCTGGTTTTATAGCTCAAAAAGGCTGTAAACGAGGTCGCCTCTCCACAGATCTGA
The DNA here is from genome assembly GCF_026225935.1 of Boleophthalmus pectinirostris. Taxonomy (NCBI): domain Eukaryota; kingdom Metazoa; phylum Chordata; class Actinopteri; order Gobiiformes; family Gobiidae; genus Boleophthalmus; species Boleophthalmus pectinirostris. The sequence goes on along the minus strand of NW_026571095.1, from coordinate 31,617,092 downwards.
CCTGTAACTTGGTCTGGTTTGGTCTCCATGATGCTAAAAATTTGTTTAAGACCATACTGTGAAACTTTCCAGACAAAGCAATAACATCTCCATGGAGACAAAAGTTACACAATGCATCTTTAAAATTCAATAATATGTGTATTTCAAACTTGAAGAAAGGAAAGTGCGTTTTTGTAAGTTCTCAATGTAACTTTTGTGGATTATATAGACCAGAGGTGTCCAAACTTTTATAATAGGGTCGGAGGGAACAAAAATATGCAGCACTTTTTGGGCAATAAATACAAACAGTGATAACTCTTGGTTCTCACTTACATATCCTTAACAAACTGGTTTGAATATTTGCTTCATATAGTTTTCTACCATATGGTACAAGATTAGGTTGAAAAACCTCTTACTTTTTGAGTAATGAGATTTTTTATTAAGAAAGGTCATGGTAACGGAGGGAAAAGTAACGGAGGGGAAAATTGTGCAAACAAGTAGAAGGTGCATGATTTTACATAATTTGTCGCTTTTTTCTTCTGAATACTTTAATATTACTTCAAAATGAAAGGAAACTATTTCTATAAAATATGTCAGTCCTTCCAAGCAAATTTTTATCATTTTAAATACTTTAATCAATTTATTGACATGATTTGCAGGTCTTTGAAATTTGGGAAATAATTTTTGTTCCATGTTTCATACATGGTCTGTTTAAAACATATGTAACTTTAGAACCAAAAATGATACAGAAAAAAGGTAAACAGTTTCATAAACTAGAGTACACATATGTATCTGTTCAATACATTTTTATATCAGATGCATTAACTTGAATTTTTGGCCTTTGCTGTTTACTTCTGCTTGACTGGGCCCAATATCTAAACACAGATGAAGCAGAGGGCCTATCGAGGGCCATAGACTGGTGCTCAATACAGTGAATAATTGAAATACGTGCATATTTAACATGTTAGAATGAGCCCTCAGTCTTTATTCATGCTAAGATCCTCAAAACCACACACTAAATCTTCAATATCAGCTTTATCAAAGTAGATTTTCAAAAAACGTGCAATAAAAAAGTTAATTTTTAATTGATGGAAGGTAATTTGGGCCACCTGGAAGCCTGAGGGCCAAGAAAAAAATGTCCGAGGGCCGCATTTGGCCCACGGGCCATAGTTTGGACATGCCTGATATAGACTCATACAGTGAAATATTTCAAGAGTGATTGTGGTTTACAGATAATGAAAACCAAAATTCACTGTCCCACTCCACACACACATGAAGCCTGTACTGGACATGAGACGATGTCAGAAGAGTCTTACCTGGGTTGTAGAAAAAAAGAACGGGACTGTTGCTCAGTGGTCTCTAAGTCCTCTGTTCAGATGAATTTAACATATCTTTTGGAAATTAAGTAGTCCCAGAATCTGGAAGAAGACTGGAGAACCGCAGAATCCCAGTTGCTTGAAGTCCAGTGTGAAGTTTCCACAGTCAGTGATGATTTGCGCTGCCGTGTCACCTTCTGCTGTTAGTCCACTGTGTTTTCTAAAGTCCACAATCAATGCAGACATCTACAAGAACATTTTAGCACACTTCTTGCTTTGTTTTGGCACCTGTCCAAACAGCCAAAGTTAACAAAAGATGGTTCACTGACCATGGTGTTACTCTGCTTGACTGGCCTGTAAACTCTCCTGACCTGAACGCCATAGAGAGTCTCTGAAATATTGTCAAGAGGAAGATGAGAGACACCAGAGCCACAGTGTAGACGATCTGAAGGCCACTAACAAAGCAGCCTGGGCTTCTCCTCCATGCCACGACACACTGATGCAGTAGCGAGGAGAAAATTCAGTTTGTCGACTGGACAAAAGTTAGTTTGGTTGAAGACGTTTCACACATGGATTCTACCTGGACGTCTGAGGGATTCTTCACACACTGATGCAGTAATTCATGCCAAAATAGGCCACGTATTGAGTGCATAAAAATGAACATAAGCCTGACATTTCTATTTAAGATCTTTTTTTAAAATTCATTTTATGTAATATTCGAATTTTCTGAGACACACCGTTTTTGTTTTTCATTGTCTGTAAGCCACAATTGTAAAAATTCAAGAAATAAACTCTTGAAATATTTCACTCTATGTGTCATGAGTCTATAATATGAGAACTTTCTGAAATGAAGGACAAAAAATCGGCATGATGTCTAATTCTTTGTGATGGACTAGTATGTGTATGGTATTAAAGGGATAGTTTGGGTTTTTTGACATGAATCTGTGTATGTCGCCCCCGTGAGCAGTGTCGTGCATCCACACTGACTTACCCCCGACAGCGTCCGGTGAGCCGAGATACTACCCGTTTTCGGTGCTGACGGAAGTAGTCCGGCAAGTTCGCTGGGGACAGTAAAATAAAGCGTTTTTCTTCTCAAAACAATCTGAGTTCAAAAGAGTGATATATTTGCATCACAAAACCATCGTCTTCCAAAAAGTCAGAGCTCATAATCGCTTGGGACTATTTTCTCTCCGTTCGTATCACTGCACGCTGCCGCCATGTGACAGCCGCGCCTGGTTCACAGCCTGGATAATCAAGAGTCTGCACCATTTTTTAGAGATATTCTTATGTATCTTATACAAGCTTATATACTTATGGCTCTAGCTCTCACGTTAGCTCTCTCACGTCGCAGTGGTCTGAGTACGTAAACACTGCCAAACAACTGAAGAAACTGATGGATGCGTGCGCGGATGTCACCTGGCGGCAGCGCGCAGTGATATGAACGGAGAGAAAATAGTCCCAAGTGATTATGAGGTCTGACTTTTTAGGCGACGATGGTTTTGTGATGCAAATGTATCACTCTTTTGAACACATATTGTTTTGAGAAGAAGAACGCTTTATTATACAGTCCCCAGCCAACTTGCCGGACTACTTTCGTCGGCATCGAAAACAGCCAGTATCTCGGCTCACCGGACGCTGTCGGGGTAAGTCAGTGTTGATGCCATACAGATTCATGTCAAAAAACCCGAACTATCCCTTTAAAGGACACATTATTTTTATTTGTCTAAAAAACATGCTTTTGAGTACTTGGCATTGGTATTTCATGTTTTAGATAATGACATAATACGTATCTTTAGAAACCACACACAGTGAGCATGCTGTTATTACACATGTTGTTGCAGTGGTAATTTGCATTTCTTTGACATGATAATCTGGAGAAAATTGAAGCTGAATAATTTCTGAAGCTCAAAACAAGAAGACGTATTTGTCAAGGAAACAGAACACGGTAAATATATCAAAAAGTCTCATTTGCATCCTGTGGAGACACGCAGGTGATGCCAGTTGCAAGTCAGATTCGTGGAGAGGTGAGTCATAGTGAGAATGCAAGTTTTTCAAGAGATTTTCAGAAGGTGCATTGTGTAACTTTTCTTATGGACCTTCTAATGTTATTGCTTTGTTTGGATTGTTTCACAGTATGGCATTAAACCTTTCTGTGATCATGGAGACCAGCTCTGTGGAGAGGCGACCCTGCTCACAGTCAGAATCTCTGTTTTTCGAGGTATTTTTGATCTATAAAACCGCCTGTAAGTGAATAAATGTAAAGTAGAGCTGTTTAATATCACACCGTGGAACATTCCAGGCTGAGCAATGACAATTCCACATAAAACAAGCAGGTGACAACCAAAAAGTTACATAGTGCATCTTTAATTTGCCCATAGAGAAATGAGAGCTCCTTCAAAGCCCAGAATGTTACAAAGTATGACATTAACCATTTCAGTCACCGTGGGGCCACCTGGACAAATATCCAACGATACCTGGATGATATCCAAGTCTCACGATACGATACTGTCACGGTTTGAACCTCGCGGTACGATATTTATTGTGATATCGTGGATAAACTCACGATTAGGGCTGTAACAATATCCAAATCTCTCAGAACAATATTTTCACGATATACATCTCACTGTACGATATTTATTACGATATTTTGTGGACACTAAAACTGTTAATACGCTTCTTTTTCATCTTAAAATGCCTTGACAAGACTTAATCCAAAGGCTTAAAAGTGCTTAGAACTGTTATTTCTTCTTGTAGTCTGCACTGAAATGGAGCAAAGGATTATGGTCTGTGTAGTTCCCTCTGTCTTTTTTTTTTAAACTATTGCTGCACCATAACTCTTAATTTAAACAGAGACTTGTATTTCGATATATTGTGATGGTCCACGATATTATTGTGAGAATTTTGACGATACAATATCATGACAATATTTAGGTTATTGTTGCAAATACCTTTTATTTTTTTATTTTGTTCTTTAATCTGCAAATGTTTCACTGTCTTATATCTATATTCACTGTTTCATGTTTATAGTTTTACGTGTTTTCTGTTTGTGCTTTTGTTTTTTTAGACAGACCAGGTCGTCGTTGTAAATGAGAAGCTGTTCGCAACTGACTTACCGGGTAAAATATTGAATAAATAAATAATATAAAAAATATGTGGATATATAAATATAAAAATATAAAAAATAATAAAAATATAATTCTTTGTTATTTGGACTTGTTATTGGGACCTGATGAGTGCAAAAACAAAGAGAAATCAATAAAGCATGCCATGCAAGAGTTCAGGTCCTAAGAGGTTAAATTAGACATTAAAAACAAGTCTTCAGTCAAAAAACATTTAAAAGCTCCACAATACACTGTTTTCTGATCTCTGTTATAATGTTCATCATCACAAACAGACCTGGAGTTGTGTTTTGTTTTATTCTCACATGTTTAACACACAAACCCTGCACATTTAGGCTGAGTTCTTCTCTGTTCCACCTTGTGATGTCATGTGGTGATACAAGAAGCGCCCCGCTGTGCTTTTAAACTCCCTACACCTTCACTAGAATCATTTTCAGCCCTGGAAATGCCAAGCTGTTAACTTAAAAACCACTGCTTCGTGACATCACAAGGTGGAGCAGCGCACAGTGAGCTCAAATACGTGTGAATGAAACTAAAACACAAGGTCTCCAGGTCTGTTTTTTGAGGAGGTAACAACATTCTAACTCGGCTAAACGCTCATAAGAGTTAATTTTGTGTAATATTACAACCTTTAACTCTTTCCCCCTGTACTCCTACTAGGAACAACCCATACATATATTAGTAGGGTTACCCATAGAGCATAATTGTATAAAAGAAAACAAACTACCATGAGTGATTATAAATGATTTTTACACTCGTGAACTGAATTGACACACAGACATATTTGGTATTTCTGAAAACCTTAGACTCTGAACTCTTTATTTATGGATGTTTAAATGTGATTCAGCTCATTTATAGGTGTTATAACAGCTCACTGAAAATGAGAGTTTACCTGGTCAGGTGCAAAATCGAAACAAAAAACTACATTCAGCATCTGATATATGCATGTTCTGAGTACTATATTCATAAAAAAAATTTAAGAAATATAGCAGTAGCTCAGTTGGTAGAGCATTCGCCCACTGATCTAAAGGTTGGCGGTTCGAATCCAGCTCTCGACATAAACATCACAGGTTGAGCGGTCAGATCCACTGACCCACAGGTTGGCAGGTGTGATTCCAGCTCCCACAGATGAATGCTGCCGTTGTGTCCTTGGGCAAGACACTTAACCCACCTTGCCCACAGTGTCTGTGTGCACTGGTGTGTGAATGGGTGAGTGGTTCCTTGTTGTAAAGCGCTTTGAGTGCCTTGAAGGTGGAAAAGCGCTATAGAAAAATGTGACCATTTACCATTTGTCAAAGTATTTAAACAGATTTCATATCACCAGATACAGTATAGCCAAGTGTACATCTGTTTTTACCTGTTACACCTAATTTGTTTTTTCCATTTAACTTATTCAACAAATTTAGCTTATTATAATATAATAATATAATAATAAAACTCTTCCCCGTCAGTGTGTGTCCAGTATTTATCATCTTGGTGACTTTCTCGTGTGCAGAGCTCCACATAAGTGTTTGTTTCTATAGCAATTCTGTCATACATCTCATCTTGGAAAAAAAGACTGACATATTTCAAAAGACTCGCCTGAGAAACATCCAGATTTCGGGGCAATTTTGGTTCATAATCGAGTATAACGTCCCCGATAGTTTGTTCGGACATCGCAGGACTCCACACAGACACATCAGCGGCATTCTCACCTTCGTAAGTTTCACTCTCCGAAAGTCCGTCGCTATCGTTGTTTTCCACTTTATAATCACTTTGAAATCTCTAAAAGTCACTTTCTTTAAACTTATCCATAAAATACGCCCGCTCCTCATTATCTCTAGAACTGTGAGCCACAATCTTTCCATTGCTCGTGTTTCGTGTTGTGTTTTTTTTCCGGAAGCTACGATCGTCACTACTTCGATTTAACTTTGGAAAAAATCTGCAAAAACGTATCCTTGAATCCTATTGGTCAGCCTAGTGTGGGTTGTAGTGGCCCCGACCTATCGCAGCCTCTGTTTACATGTGAAAAACCGAGCCTTTTCTAATGGTCGTCAAATCGCGTCTTTAGTGATACAGCGGAGGTGTCAAAAGACGTCACTAAGGAAACAAGGTGGGTCGTCAAATGTCGTCTTCGTGGGGGGAAAGAGTTAAGTCTAAAAAACATGTTTATTTTCGCTTAATTTGAATTGAAATACTCCATAAACTATATCTTTCAAATAAACAGGGAGCTGGTGCATGGTGAGAGGCTGACTCACGCGTCCAGTGTGGAGGAGGTCTGAGACACAGACATCAGATGTGCGCTGTGTTGGCTCTGGAATAAAGTAAAGCCAGTCTATATCCAATTTCAAAGTCCTATCATTCAATAAACCATAAGAGCAGAAATGTAAATATTGAGTTGGCAGCAATAACAGAAAGAAAGCAACAACAAAAGTCCAGGCTGAAATAAATACAAATGTGATTACTCTCTGAATGAAATATCTGTGTTTCCCTCTGCTGTCAAACTTTGTATAAGAATGTCATAAGAGGAGACAGCCACGGAATTGAATGTGCCATAGTTACTGGACTCCAATGCACAATACACGGTCTATATTATGAATTACTGCTACAGTTTATTATCAAATGTAAATAGTGAAGTTAATTTTGCTGAGCTTTTGTGGGCAGGAGTGCTACTTGCATGTGTAGAGACTGTGAAAAATGGTCCTCTTGGTGCTCTTCAGTGTAGGGACCAGTTGCAAATACAAAGCTGAAAAGGCGAAGGCACTCAAAAACACAAAATAATGAAAAGGCTTTAATACCACATGGCAAATAAAGTTAAAATCAAACCAACACGTTTCAGCCCTTCTGCCTTCATCAGGGCAAACTCAAAATAGTCACAGTTAAGGGTGTGCAAAAACATCAATATATTGTATCGTTTAATGTGATGAAACATTATCGATATCATAGGCTGCTGTATCAAGATTTATATAGACCAGGGGTGTCAAACTCATTTTGGTCTGGGGGTCGTATCCAACTGACTTTGATCCCAAAAGGGGCCGGATCAGAAAACTCATAACATATAAACCCCAAAAATAACAATAAGTTCAAATATTTGTGCAGAGAAACACAAATCTATTACAGAAATCTTTTTTAATTGATGAACTTTATCTTTTACAAAATATTATATTATGAACAACCTCAAACTTTAAGAAAAATGCAATTTCAACACAATGTTTTAACATGAACTTGTATGCAAACAGGAATAAGTAAATTTTTCTTGTAAAATCCTGCACTCGGCTCCACTTTTCTCATGTTTGACATTTTGCTGATGAGGGTGTCACGGTCAACAGTCAAAACGATCGTCCTTTAAGAGCGTTTGGAAAGAGACAAGTCTTCATTTGTGCTGCTCTGGTGGGAGGGGCCACGTACAGAGACGCTGGAGACGCTGCTCTGCTCAGCACTGCAGAAGATTAACAATATTTTAATAGTAAATATAATTAAAATATTTTAGTAGAAAATCAGCCGAGGGCCAGATTAAAGGTCTTGGAGGGTCGGATGTTTGACGCCCCTGAACTACAGCATAAACAACAGAACAGAACAAGTTTACCAAACTCTCCATTGAACAGTAATAAGTTATTTTAGATCCATGGCAACTCCGCGACCTCCAGAGGTAAACTGAGCACCGCTTCCTCTTCTGTGTCGCTGTCGTCAGACTCAGCATCAGTTCCAGTTCGAATTATTCCGGCCTTTCTGAAACCCAACAGGATGGTTTTGGTTGTCATTAAAGTCCAGACTTTGTCGACTTCCAGGAAAGTTTCATGGTGCATCCATCTGATTACTGTGAAGCTGTGTGCTCCATCCCTGCTTTCCACCAGTCCCTCACAAGGAAGTCCCAAACCAGGAAACAAAAAGTGCGACTTATAGTCCAAAAAATACAGTACAAGCAATGTAAACAGTTCAGTAAATTTAAACAGTACAATTCCCAACAACCAATATATAGAAAAATAGTATAAACATATAATATGCTAAACATACAAAAGTGCTAGAGATACTGCATTTACTAGAGAACTAATCTTAAACAAGTTTATGAAGACGAAAATGTTAAAAATAGGAATAGATTGAACATTTAAAGCTTGTGGATTTAAAGGAAAGTGGAGAAATCTAACTCTCCACTGAGACCTTGAAACTGGGTATCCTTGAGAGTGTAGTTCCTGCAGGACTCTCTCTGAAGAAGTGTTTTCACTCTGTCTCCTCCTCTTATTGTTCAGTTCCACAGATTTTTGGGCTTTTACAACTCAGCCTTCAGCCTTCTTTATAATGCATGTCCGTGGGGGTTCAGGGGCTTACAGGAACGTATAGGCTGTTTGTGTTCAGTCTGTTTTTCAGTTTGTTTTTTGTTCGACCTATATGAACACAAACGCATGGGTGTTCGAGTCGGTGTACCACACAACTGGTGTTACAATGAATGACTGTCCTGATATCAAAACTTTGACCTGATGTAATGTCCATGAAAAAGTGACTCACCGTATGTACAGTTACCACATGTGTTACAGGTGTCCATGTGGTGGAACCTGTCAGGACATGAACCAAATGATATCATGGCCCCGCCCTAAACCCAACTGGAAGTCGGCCATTTTGGATCAAACATGGATCTATAATAAAAACTGGATAAAGCACTCCCCCTCTGTTCCGGCTCGACACCGACAAGTGGCTGCTCCAGGTACTGCAGCTCTAGGAGTTTGGGCACAGAAAGAATTCTCCCATAGAAGCACAATGCATTTTTTGGGAATTCAAACTGTCCGTGTTCAGCTGACAGGGCATCGACGACTTTCACAAAGGTCGGATTTTGTAGGGATTCTTTTCTATTTTCACAGCATAAACATTTTACATTTTTTAAATCCTCAAAGCACATAAAATTTTGCTTTGAAAGTGTTAACCTCACCTCGCTCTGAGCCTGCACTAGCTCCACTCTAGCAGCTCTCGCCCAGATTGGTGAAAACGCTCCACGCCGTGCACATTACAGATGTCACAAGGTTGGGAGACGCAAGCCCCTATTGAGGAAGTAAATGCGGAAGTGTGATTTCTTTGGGGCCCATGCGCCAATGAGCATAGGCCACTGACGACAACACGGTGCCATCTTGGATTCATCTTTCAGATTTTATTATACTGTATTTTCCGGGTTATTAGGTGCGCTTTTAAGCCTCTAACCCCATCAAAAAACGACCACACGCCCCACAATCCAGAGCGCCCTATACACGAATCCACTCAGGTGTCCCAGCACGATTTCAATAAACTACAAAGCAGTGCACGCAAACACACACGGAGCAGACAGCGAACGCGCGACGAAAAACACCCGCAGCCACACTCGTCACTCCACGCCGATGAGGAACGGAACGGAGGAACGAACCGAAAAAGCGAGTGCAGCGTGCCGCTTCTAGACACAACTGAACAACTGAGTCACTGCGAACACGCCGACAATCCAGCGGTCCCAGACAGCACCCTCCCTACACGCCACAACTGAACAAAGCCCAGAGTCACGGTGAACGCGACAAACAAAAAAAAAACACTGACCCATCCAACTGTTGTGTTTCGTTTAAAATCCGACGCGGTTTATTTGTGAAAAAAGTTTAATGACAGTGCGTCTTATAATCCAGAGCGCCTAATAGTGCAGAAAATACAGTAGTTCTATGTGACAAAAGCACACACCAGCGTACTTAGGGCATCTGCTCGCACAGTTTTAATCGGAAACACTTCAGGCCCATTGAAACGTTTGTGCGCATTGACAATTTGAATACAGCGATGCTTTCATGAATGAACTGGTCTCTGTGTGTTTTGATTTTCCTCCCTGGCAGTGTCAACGGGGGTAGATCGGAGCAATGACGTCTTGAGTATGGGAGAATATAAGTACTCAAATATGCACGAATCACACTAAAAAGAACTTTGAGGGGGTAAATAAGAAGGTAAACAACTATAACATCGTAAAAAATTTCACCCAAGAGGTCTGCTTAAATGGAGATGTCATTGGTTTGCTTTGAATATACAGTGGCCCCCCCGTTTATCATGGGGGTTGCGTTCTAAACATAACCCGCAATAGGTGAAATCCACAAAGTAGTCAAATTTATATTTTACAATTATTATATCTGTTTTAAGGCTGTAAAACCCCTCACCACACACTTTATACACTTTTCTCAGACAGGTCAATTACAACCCTTTTTGCATCCTTCTTAAAACTTCTTGCTGCTGTCGTCCTTTTGTTATTTTCCTCCTTCTTTATGTGATGAACCGAAGATTCATTTATTCCGTAAGGGAGCCCTACAGCGCAGAGTCCTTCGTGGTTAGTTTTTGGAGACCCGCACTCGCGCAGATTATATCAAACTTTTGCACCGCATACGCCACGGACTGAACCAAGACTAAACCAGGATTAACCCAGGACTAACCTAGGACTGAACCAGGACTCACTGTCGGGACGGGCTCGGAGGTGACCGCACGAGAAAGGACTGACGGAGAGCTCCTCACCTCACGGACGTAAGCGCGGCAATTTCACGATCGCTCTTTGCAGACAAACTATTCAGTGTTCTCTCTCTAAAGTCCAAGATTAGTCCTGGTTTAGACCTGGTTTAGTCCTGACCCAACCGTGTGTAATTACTACCCACCCGTAATACGCAATATGCATTCATACGCTGTAAAAAAAATATAAAAATCTGCGAAACAGCGAGACCGTGAAAGGTGAACCGCAATATAGCGAGGGACGACTGTATTTTAAGGCAAAAGCTACAAAGGTGACATGACATCAAACCAACATTTTGTACGTCTTGGAAAATTGCCACAGATTAACGCTGTCATTGTGCTCTTGAGCAACACACCTACCTCACCATCAGCGTCTGTGTACCCTGGAGTATGAACGTGCGTGTGTGAATATGTGGGTAGTTCTCTGACGCAACCATTTGACCATTTCAAAGCGGAGAGTCACATCAAAGAAAATAAAGCCGTTCCTTGCATTACTCACGCAGTGTCTATACATTCTTCCATTTTTTATTCATACAGACACATATTTGATCCAGGTGCAAATATTTTCTACATTAAAAGCGCGGTGTACTCCCTTTAAAACATGAAAAACAGAAGAACAGTCTGTCATGGTCCAATGTTCTTCCCCACTTACCTGATTATTCGCCTCAATGAGTTTAAAAGCTTTTCACAACTTTTCAGAATGAAGACTAGAATAGAGTTTTGTCTTCACACTCATAACAACAACTGGCATACTAATAGCCCACTTCCTGTTTCTCAAACTATAAAAAAAAACCCTTATAATAACACACAGACAGCAGACAGTGGGCATATTTTGAGCTGCTTCTAGCTACAGTATTTATTTTTCTGTACTGCGGCTACTGTTGTCCCAATACTAAAATTTCAAACTCGATTGCAATACTAAGGGATAGAATCGATACTTAATACAGACACAGAAAAATTCTGTCTGTAGACAATAGAACATGATTTCAAAATTAAATGGTAGTACTTTGTTTTATTTCCCATTGTGATCTTTTACGTTTTGTGCGTTTTCTTTATTTTTGTATTTTTGCACTTTGAAGGTTCGCAAAAACCCCGGAAGTGCGAGTTTGGACACCAGCCAATCAGCGAAGAGCCATATATTCAGTGTTGTCTATGATTCCCGAGATCGAGGATTTAAAGCTGGAACAAAGAGAATGTTTGGTGAATTTCATCAACGGGGAAAGACGTTATTGCCCTTCTTCCTATTAGATTTTTTCCAACACTTTTATTTATTTATTTAATTATTATTTACAACACAGGTAAGTCTGGCTAAACCACAGGACAAAGGCATTAAAGTGGAAAAATATACGGTTCTTTATTTTAGTTAATATTTAAAAAAAATAATAATTTTACACATTTCCTTTTAAAAAGATACACAATCACATTTTTAGATGCAAAGTGCTAGGTGTGTGGCATCACTGTTAGGACTTTAGATGTTTTAAAGTGCACTATCCGCTATTGCGCACCCCCCTAGCCGATCACTATAGCGATTACGCCCACTACAGGTAAAAGAACCTACGGAATCACTTTACGATAAAATTTAAAGGACTTGGACTTTGAGAGTTTGAGAGCAGAATCTAGCAGCAGCAGCGTAATCTGCCACACAGAGATACATCGATTAATACACGCCAACAAACGCCACCACCCCCAAACATGCATCACCCAGAGCCTCTACCTGGTTTCTAGAATAGGCGTATTCTACATGGGGGCGCGTTAGGAGCGGCCGCCATCTCCGCCTGCTCCAGACAACACCTTTAAATTTAAGCACCAGGAAACAAGGCATTAAAACAAGTTCTAAGAAACACTGAAGGAACAAGTCCAGGTACTTACACGCGCCGCGTTTGCAAGCCACCGAAAGCCCCGACTGCCCCACTATGACGTGCGCAGCCTTTTCTAATCGTGTTAATCAGTGACGCCGGGAGCCACAGGTGGACGCATTCACGGACGCACCACAGTCAGAATAGTCTAACCACATACGTTACATTAGAATATTCTTATTGCGTCATAAAACATACCTGGAGTTGTGTTTTTTTGGTTTTTTTTTTTCAATTCAAGGCAATAGTAATTGTAATTTGTAATTTTTCATAACAGCCGGGAGTGTCACGGGAGTTTGCGGGACTTCCGGTTAATGTTTTCTACGGCGATATGTCTGTGGAAACGACTCGCGTATTTTCCATCAGCTTCATAAATCTGCCCCATCGCCAAATCTTCAACCAACAAGGTCGACAAACGATAAATTCTGTCCACGAGGAGTTTATCCTCAAATATCAAGGTAAGAAAGACGACCGTCACGTTAGTTTTGCTCGTCGTTGTTCGCCTTTACGTTTTCGTCTTTCTTACCTTGATAGTTGTGGATAAATTCTTCATGGACAGAATGTTTATCCTTTGTCGACCTTGTTGGTTGAAGATTTGACGATGGGGCAGATTTATGAAGCTGGTGGAAAATACGTGAGACATTTCCACAAGCATTTCGCCGTAGAAAACCATTAAGTCCCGCAAACTCCCGTGGCACTTCCGGCTGTTCTGGAAAAAGTCTATTGCCTGGAATTGTAAAAAAAAAAACAACACAACTCCAGGTATGTTTTATGACGCGATAAGAATATTCTAACAAGGCCTGAAGCTCACGAGAGTCCGTTTTGTGTAATATAGAACATTTAAGCGAGTCCTGCACGTGAACGAACTGTGTAATGTTCTGTTTGCGTTGCGTAATTGAACTGATACAAGACAAGTGTAGGGGAGTTACTGTCCCTCCGCACACGCTCATGTCTGTGGAGCTGTAAAACTATAATGGGATTGAGCAGCGAGCGGTTGTTTTATTATTGACAGTTGTGTTAAGGAGAGCTCAAACCGTCTCCTCCCTCCATGCACTGTCTTTAATTAGCGCCGCGCTTATGCTATTGGCAGCCCCATGGATTTCCTATAGGGGCCCGTGTTCTCCTGTTTCATTTGAACATGGCAAACTCATGCGCATGTCGAACTGAAGCAGACCGCAGAGTTATTCTGAATTTGGTTTATGAATTTTTATTTTATGAAACATTGATATGAGACCGAACGCTGTTATTGTAATGGTCTTGCCTCGTTATTGTTGAATTTAAAATGATTTATGCATGTTTGTTTTTCCATCTACAGTGTTGGGGAGTAACAGATTACATGTACATGAGTGACGTAATCAGAGTACAAATTATGAGTAACTGTATTCGGTTACAGTTACTTTGTTGAAATAAATGGATTATACGGCGGTATTTTCCTGTTTTCACATTTCGGGCTATATCCCCCTTTTTTTTTTTTTTTTTTTTTTTTTTTCGGTAATTCCACTCATTGCCGGACTCTAAACCAGGTCCAAACCAGGTCTAAAACCAGGTCTAAACCAAGACTAAACCAGAACTAAACCAGGACTAAAACTAGGCCTAAACCAAGGTCTAAAACCAGGTCTAAACTAGGTCTAAACCAGGACTAAAGCAGGACTAAACCAGGACTAAAAACCAGGACTAAAACAGGTCTAAACCAGGTCTAAAACCAGGTCTAAACTAGGTCTAAACCAGGACTAAAACCAGGAATAAATCAGGTCTAAAACCAGGACTAAAGCAGGAATAAAGCAGGACTAAAACAAGGTCTAAACCAGGACCAAACAAGGACTAAAACCAGGACTAAAACCAGGAGTAAACCAGGTCTAAACCAGGACTAAACCCAGGTCCAAACCAGGTCTAAACCAAGACTAAACCAGAACTAAACCAGGACTAAAACTAGGCCTAAACCAAGACTAAACCAGGACTAAAGCAGGACTAAAACCAGGCTTAAACCAGGTCTAAAACCAGGTCTAAACTAGGTCTAAACCAGGACTAAAGCAGGAGTAAAGCAGGACTAAAACCAGGACTAAACCAGGTCTAAACCAGGTCTAAACTAGGCCTAAACCAGGACTAAAACCAGGAATAAATCAGGTCTAAACCAGGACTAAAGCAGGAATAAAGCAGGACTAAAAAAAGGTCTAAACCAGGACCAAACAAGGACTAAAACCAGGAGGAAACCAGGTCTAAACCAGGACTAAACCCAGGTCTAAACTAGGTCTAAACCAGGTCTAAAACAAGGTCTAAACCAAGACTAAACCAGAACTAAACCAGGTCTAAACTATGTCTCAAACAGGATTTAACAGGACTAAATCATGCTGTGTGGACCCTGTCTCCTCCTCTTCTATCAATAATATTTCTTATATGGTTAAGTAAAGTCTGGGCTTTTCCATTGTCTTTTAGCAGATAAAACATCTTAGGTGAAGATTTCCTCGTCTTTACTGCTCTACACCAAATCAAGTAATCCAAAGTATTCAGATTACGTTACTCACTTTAAGTAATTTAATGGATTACGTTACAAACTACATTCTGGTGTATGTAATCTGTAATCTGTAGGGGAATACATTTTAAAAACACTGGTAATGAGTTTATAAGAGCTTTTCAAAATGTTCAGAGGTTAGAGCACCGTTCGCGCTCGCAAAAACAACCAGAATGCTAACCAGGTACTTGCTGCACAGTAATAAATGATGATGCTAAATTAACATGAGTGAGCGGGATACGTCTTAATGATCCTACAAGACACTGACATGATACCAGATAGGACTGATAATCCCTCAAAACCAATCTTATATCTGCAAGACACATTTTGCACAAATACATGAAAAAAAAAAAAGATACAGGACCTTGTAATAGAATAAGATTTTTATTTAAAATGATAAACATGGCCTAACTGTCCCTGATACAAGGTAAACATGTTTTTACAGATAACAACTGTAATGTGGATTTATTCCTAAATACAAAAACATTGACATCCCATTTATTTGATGTTTTGGTTCAAGACGGTTATCAGAGAACAGAATGAGCCGCACTCGAGTTTCTCATGTGAAAACTGAAATTCAGTTGGTTTAAACCTGAAATGTCTCTCTCTGATCTGAATGATCTCTACCTAAACCTCAGGACCTGCAGACAATCATGAGTCAGTGCTAGTGCAGCCTCTGCAGCTCAGGGAGGGAATTCTGGAGGTTCTGAGCTTTCACATGAGAACTGTCCATAAACTGAGAGTGAGACAAACTTGGATGTGTCTCTATCTGCAGGTTTACTCTTTCCCCCTTGGACTCCAACTAGGAAAAACCCATACATATATTACCAGGGCTGCCCATAGAGCATAATTGTATACAAGAAAACGGACTTTCACGAGTGATTATAAATGATTTTCACACTCACAAACTTAATTGAAACACAGACATATTTGGTGTCTCTGGAAACCTTAGACTCTGAACTCTTCATTTATGGATGTTTAAATGTGATTGAACTCATTTACAGTTTTATAACAGCTCACTGAAAATGAGAGTTTACCTGGTCAGGTGCAAAATCGAAAATAAAAAACTACTTTCAGCGTCTGATATATGCAAGGCAAGTTTATTTGTACAGCACAATTCGTACACAAAGTAATTCAAAGTGCTTTACAGAATAAGAAATACATTAAAATCATAATAAAAACAAATCAAAACATAAATAATCATGAAGATTAAAATTAAAAAAGAGGGACATAAATTGGAGAGAAGAGTGCAGAATGAAAACCTTTCAGTTATATGCACAGTTAAACAGAAATGTTTTGAGCCTGGATTTAAACAGCGTCACAGAAGAGTCTGTCTCACATGTTCAGGAATGCATGTTCTGAGTACTACATTCATTTAAAAAAAAAGTTAAAATATATTTGTCAAAGTATTCAAACAGATTTCATATCACCAGATACAGTATAGCCAAGTGTACACCTGTTTTTACCTGTTGTTCACCTAATTAGTTTTTTCCATTTAACTTATTCAACTCATTTAGCTTATTATAATATAAGAATAAAACTCTTCCCCGTCAGTGTGTGTTCAGTATTTGTCATCTTGGCGACTTTCTCATGTGCAGAGCTCCACGTAAGCGTTTGTTGCTGTAGCAATTCTGTCATACATCTCATCTTGGAAAAAAAGACTTTATTCTGTTATTATATTTCAAAGGACTAACTTGAGCAACATCCAGATTTCGGGGCAATTTTGGTTCATAATCGAGTATAAAGTCCTGGATAGTTTGTTGGGACATCGCAGGACTCCACACAGACGCATCAGCGGCATTCTCACCTTTGTAAGTTTCACTCTCCGAAAGTCCGTCGCTATCGTTGTTTTCCACTTTATAATGAACTTCATCATCACTTTAAAATCTATAAAAATCACTTTCTCTAAAGTTATCCATAAAACATGCTCGCTCTGCAACGCCACAATCTTTCCATTGCACGTGTTTTTTTCGGAAATGAATGAATGGTTGAATGGTGAATGCTTTTGTGATGCAAATGTATCACTCTTTTGAACACATATTGTTTTGAGAAGAAAAACATTTCTTTTTCATGACCCCAGCCAACTTGCCGGACTACTTTCATCATCACCAAAACCGGGCAGGGACTCGGCTCACCGGACGGGGTGTAGACGAGGATGCCATACAGATTCATGTCAAAAAACCCGAACTATCCCTTTAAAATTCTGCTAAATTTAATAATAAAGGATTTGCACTGGGGACCTGATTTTTGTCCCTACAATGTGATGAACACGCTCTGACACATGGGTTTATTTTCACAGCAGAGGTGTGGCATCAGTCTGTCGAGTGCATGAACTCACCACAGTGTAAAAGAATGCAGCGGAAACTGTGGAAAAGTCCAAAAAAAGAACCATATCTGCCCTCATTTATCAACACCGCAGTGAGGAGGCTGTTTACTTGAGCACGATGTGAATGAAACGGCCCAGAACAGTCACGAGTGCACAGAATGCGGCTAAACGACGAGAATAGTTACACGGCATATACGCGATAAGTGTGAGAAATGTACTACAACCAAAATAGAGCCAAATCCAGACCTGTGAACCAACGGAGAACAGTTCTAGTTCAGCCCGCCGGGACTCAGAGCTTTTTGTGGACGCTGGAGGTCCTGCCCTCGATGGGACTTAAACTTGTCTAAACAACAGTGTATTTCTTTAATATTCTGATGCCTGGGCTTCACGTCATCACAACATTTTATAAACCAACATAATTTCATACAGATGGGGGCAGCTGAAATCAGAAAAGTATTGTTAAAATGCAGATTTGTGTCGTGATTCATTGATTTAATAATAGAAAAGATCAGATATGATGTTTGTGAATTTACATTTTGAATATTTCATGCCAAAGTACAATATTGTCAAGAAAGAAATAGGCTCTTTCCTCCGGTCTTTAACCAGAGACAGGAGTTGACTCTATGTGTGTCGCATCAGCTGCACGCTCCGCCTGCGTCACTGTCAAATAAATCAATGAAAATAAATCTGAAACCATGACATCATCATCATCATCATAAAGAATCTGAAATCACCAGACGTCTGCTGTCTTAAAAACATGAAAAACAGAAATAGTTCATTTTAAACTGTTTGCAGTGGTTCAGAGTTATTCCTTTCTTACCTTATGCATTTTCAACAATCTTTGACTGTGAAGCAAACAAAAACTACCAGAATGCTAACCAGGTACTTGCTGCACAGTAATAAATTACTTCTACTTCTACTAAATAAATTAAACTTCCTAATAATCAAAAAATAAAATGCTGTATAATTAGACATAGACAGAAAACAGCACATATAGATTCACAGAAGACTGAAGTGTTAAACAATGTAGATATGTATGTATTTAGGTGTGTTTGGCATGTGTGTATTTATGTATGTAGGTGTGTGTGTAGTTTAATGTGTAGGTGTGTTTTTAGATGTGTGTGTGCTTGTACTGTATTTTTCAGACCATAAGTCGCTCGGGAGTTTAAGTCGCACCAGCCAAAAAATGCCTAATGAAGAAGAAAAAAACACTTGTCAGTCACAGTTTTTGTGTGAAATTTATTTGATAAAATCAGAGACCAGGAACCAACATTTCATCTTGAAAGTCAAGTTCTAGTAAAAACAATAGAAGAGAGAACAACAGACTGTTAACGTCACATATGAACAGTTCTTCAGATAAACTATAACATAAACAACAGAACAAGTTTACCAAACTCTCCATCTCACTCCAAATCACTAAAACCATTGAATTCTTCATCCTCGGTGTCACTTCTGAGCAACTCCACGACCTCTGGACGTAAACAGAGCGCCGCTTCCTCTTCTGTGTAGCTCCGTAGTTCCAGTTAGAATTATTCCTGGCCTTTCTGAATCCCGACAGGATGGTTTCGGTGTCACTGAAGTCCAGGCTTTGTCCATCCATCCAGTGACTTCCAGGAAAGTTGCATGGTGCATGAGTTTTCATGAGTTTTCAGCTGAATATTTTGCTACTTGCAGTTTGTAATCTGCAAAATATGATTTTCTTTTTGGGGGCATTTTTAACTAGAAAAGCACTCAGA
Source organism: Boleophthalmus pectinirostris (assembly GCF_026225935.1). Lineage (NCBI taxonomy): Eukaryota > Metazoa > Chordata > Actinopteri > Gobiiformes > Gobiidae > Boleophthalmus > Boleophthalmus pectinirostris. Next base: position 31,597,789 of record NW_026571095.1, on the reverse strand, counting down.
GAGCGCAGACCTCCGCCAAGGACTACCCCCATTTTTTATATAAATTGCGATAAAATCAGTCTTCTGGATCAGATCCGGATCAGCCTTTGGAATATGAAAGAGGATCCCATTGTCCATCCCTGAGTCAAATTTCATGGGGTTTGATCAATAATTAACCGAGATATTGAGAAACAAAATTTTTGGCCCCATTTACCACAATGTTAACTAAAATTTCAAAGTGATCCAGAATCCAGGATTTCTTCCAGATCACCCCAAAATGAAATCAGTTCTTCCTTTTCACATTTACAACAAATCCTGAAAATTTCATCAAAATCGGTCCATAACTTTTTGAGTTATGTTGCTAACAGACAAACAAACAAACAAACAGACAAACGCCGGCAAAAACATAACCTCCTTGGCGGAGGTAATAAATTTGTTTAAATTTTCAGTGGTGCAGAAGTAATGGTGCGATCGACTGACATGATACAGACAGGACAGAGGCTCTTTCTGCAGGAGACATGTGCAGTAGAGTGAAGTGACAGTGGTACAGGAGGAACAGGAGCAGCAGATACTCACACACAAGACTAGAACCTCTCGCCGCTTCAGTGTGAAAATATTAATACATAAGTCACACTAGAATATAGGTCACAGAAACACCCAAACCAAGAAAAAAAGTGTGACTTATAGTGTGACAAGATACGGTATGTATCTAAGTATGTATGTATGTATATATGTATGTAAGTGTGTATGTAGTTTTGTTTGTATGTTTGTATGTGTGTATAGGTGATCCAAACATCCTTCTCTGTATCAATAAAGCTGCTGCTCCAGTTCTAGTGTTGGAGTTTTTCTGCTTCACTGATTCACATGTGAAAACCCTGTACAGTTGTTTTTGCCTTCGGGCTCCACACTTCCACGGTTCAGTGCAACATTAACTAACCGAGTCCCTCCCCCTCCTCACCTCTGCCCCTCCTCCTCCCTCCTCCCTCCTCCCCTCCTCCCATGGGGCCTCGGGGCATCAGCACCATATGGATCGCGTCCATTAGCGGCCACTTTAGCTGCAGTTATGTTAATGCTGATGCGATCGATGGTGTGGAGCCGGTCACTTTAAACGCCGCCTTAATCAGACCTTGACCCCGAGTCAAGTGCAGCGGGATCAGGGTAAAGCCCAAGATTAAGAACCAGACCAGGCCCAGCTCCTCCAGGGTTCAGCGACTATATACTGGGACTATTCGCTGTTTGATGATATGAGGCTTATAGAACTGTCGATATAATTGGAAAGTAAAGATTGAAACAAAACAAAAAATCGACTGATGTTGGACCTAGAATTTCTTTTCAATCGAGATTAAGATTCAGGCAAAAATGAGCTTAGATCTTTTTAAATTGAGCAGTCTACAGCCATCCTTCTGCACACTTCTCCAACACTTTATTTGAAGTTACTTGTGATTGACAGATGGATCAACCAATCAGGTATCACTTTATAGTAACTGCACCTTAATCAGCCCTAAAGGTAAATTGTGTAACTTCTCTGGTGGAGCGTAACTTTTCAACCATAAAAAAATAGTACTTTACTTTTTTTCCCCCTTGAATAGTTTCAGTTTTCTGAGCAAATTTCCGGCATTATCCTACGTCACAAGCTCGCTGTGTGATGACGTAGAGAAAACGTGTGTCCAATAGGAGCTTTGTTTTCCACCAAACTCATGTGCTTCGTCCATTTTGATTGGCCCAAACTTTGCCAAAGAGTGTAGTGAGCCAAAATGGTCGACTGGTCTGAGCGTCTGTGTTTGTAACAATTGAAAAAGTCGCTCTAAGTGCAGTTATTCCTCAAATAAATGACAAATTACGCATCTTGGTCTGTGTAATTGCGCTTCCCTTGCTATTTTAATTTAAATGGTTTATTTCAGTCAAAATGTACAAATCCAAATGTAATAAACACCATGGAAATGCAGGAAGTGATGTGGCTCTGTGCCCTGGACCTGACACCAGCTGTTTCCATGAAAGTCATGGGGCCATTGCACTTTTTTGTGTTTTTTTGTTTTGTTTTGAGGCAATATGTATATTTTTAGTTCATTTACAGACTTGATATTTTGCACTTTTGTAGCTAAATCCCTATTTTTTTTTTTTTTTATGTCCAAAAGTTGTTGTTAAAATTATTATTTTATTTTATTTATTTATTTTCATTTCTATTTCTGGTCCTTTAGTTTTTATTACAGCCAAATGACACAACTACAGCAGCAGATTGTGAAATAAAAGGTTGTCCTGAAAAAAAAAAAGGATGTATAACACTTCATTAGGAGGTAAAAAGGGAAGTTTTAATAAGAAAATTAAGAAAAAAATCCAGGTGAGGACAAATGTACTAAAATTCCTTTAGGTCCAGAAGGGTTAAACCTTTCTATCTTCATGGAAACCAAACCAAACCAGACCAAGTTACAGGTCAGATCTGTGGAGAGGCGACTCCGCTCACAGTCAGAACACCTGTTTTTCAAGGTATTTTTGAGCTATAAAACCACCTGTGAATGAATAAATGTTGATAGAGCTGTTTAATGTCACACTGTGGAACATTTCAGGCAGCTCAACAACATATCCATAGAAACAAGCAGATGAAAAGTTACATAGTGCATCTTTAATAATGCATGAACAAAGACTTCATAATGGACAAGATGATTCGGGCTTTTTAATGACTTCATTAATGGGTTAGAGCAGGATATTTATTAGTATTTCCAAGACTGAATCATTCTTAATAAACTATTTATTCATTCTGGATTAAGTATTGGTTTATGCTTTATTAACGTATAAATAAGTGTTATCGTCAGTCAGGAATATGCATGGTGCATCTGTGTCAAAACATCTGCTTATGAGGCAAAAATAAATCACAGGAGACTGAAAAACATGGAGGATTTCTGCAGAATCAATGACAAAAGCACTAAACTCGTAATTAAATTTTGTCCAAAATATGGGTGACCAATGAGCTCCTTTGTTTCACATGAGTCACTGAAATGAACCATCTGATTTCACAGTAGTAGTAGTAGTAGTAGTATTTTGTTCAGAGTATATTTAAGTCCATCCAGGAGCATCAACATTTGGGAGAAGATTGAAATCTGAGCTGCTAAACTAAAAAACACATGGATTTCAGGACATATTTGTAGAGTTCTGAAGTAAGGGGTGAGCAGCTTTTAGAACTGTTTTTGGTGGTTTTTTTTGCAGTCTAACCGAGCGCTCTTACACATGAATCAGAACATGAGTGTCCGCTTCATTTACTCACATCATCGCTTACTCACATTGGTTCACAATACACCAACTCTCCTGTATAATGATCCCTAAGCCTGCCTCTCAGTGCGACCCTGGACTATTGATGTGTTTGTGTGCACCCAAGGTCTCCCCATCCTCCTGAATCCAGACACCACACCACACACACCAACATGTGAAAGAGAGCGCCAAAGATGGTAAGATTTACTACTCGTGTGTACGGGAAATATGGTGTTTTAAGCATTACCGTATTTTTCGGACTATAAGTCGCTCTGGAGTATAAGTCGCACCAGCCAGAAAATGCATAATGAAGAAGAAGACAACATATATAAGTCAATAAGTCGCACTTTTTTGGGGAAAACTGACATTTCAGCTTGAAAGGCAAGTTCTAGTAATAACAATAGAAGAGAGAACAACAGACTGTCTGTCAACAGTTCTTCAGATAACATAACAGAACAGAACAAGTTTAACAAACTCTCCATCTCACTCCAAATCACTAAATCCACTGAATTCCTCTTCCTCAGTGTCACTTCTGAGCAACTCCGCGACCTCCAGAGGTAAACAGAGCGCCGCTTCCTCTTCCCTCTCTCAGACTCAGCATTAGTTTCAGTTAGAATTATTCCAGCCTTTCTGAATCCCGACAGGATGGTTTTGGTTGTCACTGAAGTTCAGGCTTTGTCCATCCATTCAATGACTTTCAGGAAAGTTGCATGGTGCACCCTCCCGGTTGCCGTGAAGCTGTGTTCTCCATCCTCGCTTCCCGTCAGTCCTTCACAAGTTTCTCGCTCACTCCAAACTTTCTTTCTGCTGCTCGATTATCGTTTTCGTCTGAATATTTCATGACTTGCAGCAGGCAAAGAGGCTCTTTTCACTTTTTATTTTACGTAGATAGACCCTGGTATGATAAAGATATTAACTTTGAAATATTTTTGGCTTTACAATGGCCTGAAAAGCGCTCATGATGCGACTCGCTCTATACGCGATCTTTTTCTGAGACTCTTTCTCATAAGTTTTACTCAGAAAACGGTCCACTGAGACATTTCTATGTAATATATAATTGTTTGAGTGTCCAGAAAGAGAAGTGAATAGCGCAGTGTGTCTGTTAAGAGCTCAGACTGTAGCAGGGCAGTGTGGGAGGAGCTACTGTCTGGAGGAGGCAGAGCAGCTCGGACACAGGCGTGTGCACACAGTGAGAGGACTCGGGAGGAAAAGAAATCATCAACTCATCATCATCATAGAAAGAAAAGTATGATAGTTTAACTCCCCTACCACTTTATATTAAGAGTGGACTGGCTATATTATAAAATATAAAATAGCCTGAGAAATCGCTGTTCTTCACTGAATCATTCATGAATTCATCACTGAATAAAAATCATTGAACTAAATGAACTAAAACACTTCAAATACAAACTACAACTTTACATGAGCTCTACTGTAATGTACTGTATCATCATCATCATCTTTATTCCAGACTTTAAAACAGACAAGGACAGTGACATTACAGAACAATAAACAATTATGTTTTTAAGACAACCACACCAGTGTCTCCAGAATATTGGACTGATATCGTATTGCACTGAATCTTATATTTGTGAGTGACATTATTATTTCATTGTCTGATTTGTTCAGTCTGCAAATAAAACTGTACATTAAAATTCTAAGTGCAGCTTGCAAAGTTCTTCACTCGAGCAGTAACAAACATTTCAGTCCCACTTGTCCATCGTGGCCTCCTCAAAAGCTCCGTAAAGCGTCATTCTAGGCCACCTGCAGTCTTTGCAAACTGGCTTTTTTGTAATTAATCCAGAGGTGAGCTGTGTACAACGGTGTACAATATGATTTAAACAATAACGACTTTACATCCTTTGTACAGAACCAAACTTACCCAGAAGAGTATTTGCCTGAGTATGTAATGTTTCATTAATATCACAGTGTTATTCTGTACTATTCTATATTCACTAGCAGAGACAACCACATGTTTTTTTTTTTTTTTTTGTTTTTTGCGTCTTAAAACGTATTGAAATCGAATTGATATTGTGACCTGTGTATCGAGATACATATCGAATCGTGGGAAAACCATATCGTTTGCATCCCTAGTAGTTCCCGACACTGGGCTCGCTTACAAATTGTGATAAAACTCATTAAAGTAAATGTGATCAGCGGTGAAATGGAGACTGCATACGTACGTGCTGTTTGGAATCATCTGGAATTTCTAATCGCATGTACCCAGTGCGCTCGGAGTTGTGTGTCAGTGGGGAAATGATGAAAACTGAGGTATGGTTGTAATTGTTGATTAGCCGAACATAACGGAACGCTACAATGATGTGTAGATGGAAAAAAAAAAAAAAAAAATGGGCCATTTTTTCTTTTTTCCTAGATTTTTACAGACTTACTATGGTGAACAGAGCCCACCGGAAGTCATTGTGTGCTTCCAAACGTCTTCCTGGTTTGTGACGTAAACATGTATAGAGCCTATTTTTGACAATTTCAGTGCAAAGTCGTACATTTCCAGCTTTTTGGTCAAAAAATAAAAAAATAAATAAAAATAATAATAATCTCTATCTGCTTATGAGGCAAAAAGAAATCACAAGGGACTGAAAAACATGGAGGATTTCTGCAGAACCACTGACAGAAGCAATAAACTCCACATCTGAGGTGAGAGGAATTCAGTTTTTTTTTTTTTTAATACGGGCGACCAATGGCCTCCTTTGTTTGAAATGAACCATCTGATTTCACAGTGATGTTGCAGTCAGATTTTATGTTTTAATAGTAATGGTAGTACTAGTACAAGTAGTAGTAGTAGTAGTATTCTTGATTGAACAGAGCCTATTTTTGGCAGTTTCAGTGTAAAGTGGTACATTTCCAGCTTTTTGGTCAAACAAACAAACAAAAATTCTCTGTTTGCTGTCTTCAGTTGCCACTACAATTTCAAGTACTACGTGACATCACACAGGACTGCACTGATTACAGCCAGTTGTTTCTGCTAAAAACATCTGGCTGCAAGGGCACAGTTTGAAGTGTGGATACCTTTTAGACCCTGTTAACACTAAAATGAATCCGCGTGTCACCGTATCAGCATATCAAGAAACGATCTGCGTCCAGACACATCGTTTCTGTGTCCGCTGGTGTCATGTGAGCTTTAAAAACAAGGAAGTCTGAAGTTGCAGCAGCTGATTTTGAGCCGAGGGAAATGACAGGTGTAAAAACAGTCTTTTCATGGACCGACGATGAGGGTCAGTTGTTACTTAGCGTAACATGAGATTTTAAGACGAACATGGTAACTCAGAGTTACGACTGACTCGTTTCTGTGTCCGCAAATCTTCCCTATCCACACAGCTATGAGCATATTTGTTTACGTTTTACAGAAACAAAACTTAAAGGTTGTATAGAGGATTTTCCAAGGAACGAGAAATCCAGCGACTGTTTGTCCTTTTTCAAATGTTGCGCATGCGTGAAACCACCCCCCTCCCTACAGCTCCTACGTAGAAACGCTCCTCCCGCCTCCTCTTTACGCCAGAAACAGGTTTGTTTACAGCCGGTGCTGCACATGACTTGTAAACAACTAACTACAGTGTTGGTTAGGCAAGACGGAGAAAGGCGGAGCAGGGAGCAGGGAGCAGGGAGAGAGGAGAGGGAGCGGTGCGCGGAGATTCCGTGCCCGGAGAAGTGAGGAGCAGGGGGAAGAGCGGAACGGGCAGCGGGGACAGGAGCAGGAAAGGGAGCAGAGAAGGTTGCGCGGAGATTCAGTGCGAATGAACTAGCTACAACACGCAGCAGCAAGCGGACTCTTTCTTTGCCTTGAAAATTTTGTTTTCAGACATAGGATATCGTTTCGTGTCCTGAAAAACGTTTGACTAGCTCTTGGAAATAAAGTACGTTTTCATAATAAGCAGAAGTGACCTGTCCAGGAGTAATTTGGCGACCAATGCGTCAGTCTTTAGACCCTGCGTCTGCTTCAGTCGCGCCATCGCTGGAATGAATCTTCAAGAATCACCTTAGTTTGGCTTCGCTGCTTTTCCCCTTGTCTTCTTCTTTCAGCGACCTCAAAAACGACTTTCTTTTGCGGCTAACTGCTCCTGGATTCTTGTCGCCATTGCAACAAATTTGTGCTAACTGCGAGGAAGATATAGGTCAAAAAAAGCCGCTAAGAACTGTTGCTTGGTGGAGTAAACAGCGTCTGTACGTCTTGCGTCTGTGGACTGCGTGACAGGTGTACGTAAACCACGTACCGGCGGCGCGCAGGCAAGTCAGTTACGCTAGAAACGTAGGGAGATTGATTGACAGCCTGTCAGCTAACAGATAACGAGGCAGTGTCGTTATCTATTGGCAAATGTTTAGCTCCACCACGTCCAGAGTTGATGAATTTTTATTCTCTTTTTTTTGGTCATCATAATTACAAGGCTATGCACTCTATAATCTATCATTGACAACTTGAAACAAAAAAAACAAAAATCCTCCATACAACCTTTAAAACCGCAAGGCTAATTTGCATAAACTCAGCGCTTAAAAAACAGGTCGCTATTGTGCACTGATGCAGTTCAGCTTCTGTCAGACTAAAAAACACAACTCAATGGATTATGTGTGTTCTTTCTGTGACAGAGGGATGTTCTGCTGCTGGCGAGTCTGTTCTGTGCTTCTATCGCGTCGGAGATGATTCATGGAGATGGTTCAAACTTTTCAGAAATTATACAATCTATGCATACGATCATATGCACAGACCGTTTATATGAATGGACATATATTCTAGCCTCTTAGTGATTTGGCGGTGAATTGCTTTGCGGCGCATTGACCAACATCAGTGTATCAGCGTTTTAAGGTGTCCACACAGTGCTGGATCAGATCTGTACTCAAATGAATTCGTGGCAGGTGGCGACACCGGATCGTTCCGTCTCTGGAGCCGTTTTCAGTCGGATTAGTGTGAAAGAACACTGCATCCACAATGAAAACAACTCAAAAACGTACTAGTGTGGACGGGGCCTTAGATCAATCGAACTGTTGCTTATACTTCCAGACCCGCCTCTCTTATTCCCCTTTAGTCCTTCAGACCCTGCCCCTTGTCCTCCCCCGTCTCTACCCCCTTTAGTCTTCCATTAGCCTTGATTCTGGACTAATGATGTGGCACTTAGCTCCTTTGTTGGATCACAGTCTTTTGGATCCATCCATATCAAAAAGCCATTTGAAAGGACGGTGAGAACTCAATTGATCTACAAACTACTCTCAGAGAAATGACCGAGCCTCAGATGAGTTTAAAGTGGTTCAAAGCTCAGAGTGGGAGTGTGTTTACCCTTTGAAAGTTTAATTAATTCTAAGTAAAAAGTCACACAATAATAATAATTTAAAAACAAACTAAATTATGATACCATTTATGTTTTTTTGTTGCTGATTCTTGTCTTGGTTCAGAGTGAATCAAAAAATACTTACAAAAATAGAAAGAAAAAGATCTGTTTCTTTTAAAAAAACAGATTTGGATCTAACTGTTCGTGTTGAGGAACTGTTCAAAAGAGCTGATTCATTCATAAATGTCACATCACTATTCTGGGCTAACATGACTAAGTCTGGAGCATGGTGTTCCTGCTGCTTATTCATACATAAACATGGAAAATGGGTTTTTCTGGTGTGGGCCATTGTAAACGCTTCACCAAACTGTTATTTATAAAGCATTGTGTGGAAAGACTGGGTTTATTCAAAGAGCTGGCAGATTTTAGGCTCCTTTTTTTTTTCATTAAAGACATGATTTTGGTCTGGGTGTAGTTCAGGACAGTTTGATAAAGATCTGATGAAGTTCCTACATTGATTGTGTATATAAATGGATATAGCTAACACAATAGTCGCCACAAAATAGGAAGTTCCTTCTGACTTTGGCTCCCATTAATTTACTCTGGAATATTGTCGTCCCTCTCTCGTAACTGCTGCTGTGAGACTCGTCATTTTGACCTTAAAATGTTCGTATTAACACGCTGTCTCCTGGTGTTTTTTTCTCACTATTTTACCTGTGAAAAAAACCCTAAAAACATTCATAATATAGACCAGTGTTTCCCAAAGAACTGGGTTGCAAGAGATTTTTTGGGGGGTTGCCTTGTCACGATCTGCATGTGGGTCAATTGAACGTTGAAAAGAAAAAGAAATGATCAACATTTAATGTCCAAATAGGCGACTTATGGATCCTTTTATTGCTGATTCATCCATCCATTTTCTTCCACTTATCCAGGGCCGGGTTGTGAGGGCAGCAGTCTAAGCAGGGACTCCCAGACTTCTTTCACCCTGGACACTTCCTCCAGGTCTTCCAGGGGGATCCCAAGGCGTTCCCAGGCCAACTGAGAGACATAGTCCTTCCAGCGTGATCAGGATCTTCCCCAGGGACTCCTTCCAGTGGGATGTACCTGGAACACCTCCAGAGCAGATGCCCAAGCCACCTCAGCTGCTCCGCTCGACGTGGAGGAGCAGCGGCTCTACTCCAAGCTCCTCCCGTGTTGTCCCATTTTGGTCGCTTGTATCCGCGATCTTGTCCTTTCAGTCATACCCAAAGCTCATGACCATAGGTAAGGGTAGGAATGTAGATTGATGGCAAATCAAGAGCTTTGCCTTTCGCTTAGCCCCACTCCACAAAGCACCCAAAACAAAACAATTATAACACCAGGCTGTCAATGTAAATGATTATGTTGATAGAATCATTTTAGAAGTAAAACCAATCTTGCATTTGAAGGATTTATGTCTGAGCAGCAGCAGCGAGTTGTACTTCCTTATAGAAAGTTTGGCAGCGGCGGACTGATATCATCTAACACCTGTCTTACCGGCAAAGTAAAATTCCGCTGTTGCTGAGAAAATAGTCCCTCTACATGAGACGATTCATACGATGCAAGATTAGTTTTATTTCAAACATTATTCTATCAACACAGACATTTCCGTTGACAGTCTGGTGTAATAATAGATTTGTTTCGGGTGTTTTGTGGAGTGGGTGAGACTGTTTTTAGTGGCAGGATAACTATGATCATTGACATGCACTAGTCTAGCACCAGCGACCTCTGCAAATACAAGGACTGGATGGAATATTTTTTAAAAGTGTCTCCACACATCTTCAACACTCCATAAGGAAATGAGGTCCTATGTTCAAAATTCCAGACTGTCCCTTTAATTTATGGTCGTGTGTCAAACTGTCTGCCTCAGAGTCTGTGTTGCTGTGAAACTCCTCCGCAGAGCCTCTACTTTGACTGACCTCCGCACCTCCGAAACTGTATAACTACGCGTCGAACCAACGTAGACAGCAAGGAAAAGCGACGTAGACAACAAGGGCTGTGATTGGTCCTCTCTACATCCAGCACTCCACTTTCCCGCTTCATTTTGTAAAAACGAACACCATTTTTAAACCCTAGCTCATAGCATTGTGGCACTGAATTACTTCGCAGGACATGGACCTCGATGCAGATCCATGAATCAAAAACGACGGTGACAAGGCGATGGCAGCAGTGTGTGTTGAGTCGACGCAGAACTATAATTTGCCCTTTATTTAGTGGCTTTACTACGTGATGTGTGATATAAAGAACATTTATGTTTACATGAATAAAAAAGTACAGGCCCTTTAAACCTCATATTGTACACAAAATTTAGCTTTAAGTCATATTACAATGTTGTTACCTCATCAAAAACATACAAAGAGTTGCGTTTTGTTTCATTCGCACATGATTGAGTAACTCTTTATTATTAGTCCAAAGCTCAAAATGCTCTGTTCTACTTTGTGATGTCATGAAGCGGTAGTTTTCAAGTTACCAGCTACAGTTTATTCTTTGTTCAGTAGAAATTGGTTATTCCAGGGCTGAAATCATCCAATTATTCTCGTGAAAGTGTGTGGAGTTTAAAAACACAGTGGAGCACTTCATGTCCTTCCTTCCCACTGAAAAGAACTCCACCTAAATGTGCAGGTTTGTGTGTTAAACATGTGTGAAAGAAACAAAACACAATTCCAGGCACGTTTGTGATGAGAAAACAATATTAGTACACAGATCAGAAAATAGCGTAATATGGGCCTTTGCGTCTGAAAATGGATAATATTGAAATGGTTGTTTTGATGTTATGAAAAAGGTGGAACATTGAGTCGGTAATCTTCAATAGAAAAGTGGAAATGGAAAGTGAATTGAAAAAAATAAGCTCAAAACGATATACCTGCGCGTGGAAATTCAAGTTACTATGGGCCAGCTCTAAAATATAATGGTAGAAAAAAGATGAAAGACACAGTGTTTGTACGAGCGCCGCTGTCGACTAAAGAAACTCATGACTGACTAAAATGGTCAAAAGTTGTACATTTTTAGTATCTCTATGATCTGATGAGGTACTATTGATACTTTCCAGAGACCAGTGTTAGGGAAGTTACTTTAAAAGACGTAAAGTTTGCTTGTTACTTGTTATTTCTTTAAAAAGTAATCCCCTACTTTACTTAGTTACCCTCTATGGGAAGTAACTTTTTATGTTACTCGTTGCTTTGTAACTTTTTGGTGGTAAACTCCATCTAAGGCTAAATACCGCCACAAGACCGACAGTCGAAAAGTACCGTAAAAGAAAGTTGAAAAGAACTTTGAAGAGAGAGTTCAAGAGGACATGAAACTGTTAAGAGGTAAACTGGTGGGTCCACGCAGTCTGCCTGGGAGATTCAACTCAGTGGGAAAGGGACGGCCGCTCAGTGTGGGAGGATCCCCTCGAGGGACCTCTCCCCGGGTGTCGCTAGACCCTGCCGAGTGCTTTTCCTCCATGGAGGTGCAGCGCGACCAGCTCTGGATTGGCCAGGAAAGGCTCGAGGTGAAGGTGGCACAACGCTCTGGCTGCTTTACAGCTCCTCCCGCTCGGACCTCGCCGCTTCTTGGGGCCATGGGACTAAGCCTCCCCCAGTGGGTACGGGGCCCCTGCTCCCAGCTCGACTGTCAACTGAGGCGGACTGTCCTCCCCAACTGTGTCCAGGGGACCATTGTAACATTTCCCCTTAACTGAAAACAGAACTACCTTTCATTATCAAATTTACAGTAGTAGCGTTTTACACTGTTTTTATCCAGAAAATGTAGTTTTACCCAGTGCGCAGTGGACTTATTTTGACAGGTTAGGTTACCCAATGGGTGGGTTTTAAAGACTTTTACGGGCGGGTATCAAATGAACGGGAGAAAAATACTTGACGTGTATCCAGGACATCTGTTGCCCTGGAAACAAGTGATATTTCCTGGACTTTTCCTGGAACAATGGCAGACCAGGCTAAGAGAGACTTAAGTGTATTTAAAGCAACTCTCTCTGCTGGTTTAGTCCTGGTTTAGACCTGGTCCAGTCCTGGTGTAGTCCTGGTGATCGGCTCAGTGGGTGCAGTGTGTATATATTTATAATAAACTAATGACACTGCGTAGGTTTAGTCCTGGTTTAGACCTGGTTCAGTCCTGGTGTAGTCCTGGCGATCCGCTCGACGGTTGCGGCGTGTATATATTTATGCTAATGCCACTGTTCAGTCCTGGTTTAGTCCTGGTTTAGACCTGATTATGTCCTGTTTTAGTCCTGTTTTAGTCCTGGTTTAGACCTGTTTTAGACCTGTTTTAGACCTGGTTATGTCCTGGTTTAGTCCTGGTTTAGACTTGGTCCAGTCCCGATGTAGTCCTGGTGATCGACTTGGCGGTTGCAGCGTATATATATATTTATAATCCACTAATGACACGGCATAGATTCAGTCCTGGTTTAGACCTGCTTCAGTCCTGGTTTAGTCCTGATTTAGTCCTGGACTGTTGGACTGTCAGAATAATGGCCTGACCCAGATTTATCACGGGCGACTCGGGCTGGACACATTCTGCTTATATACTCGGGGAAAAAGCAGGTAGAGTCCCTTTACCTGCACCGCATTTGCATAGCTATTACAGTTCACCTTTTGGAAATCTTAAACCTTACATTTGTGTCTATCAATCACTCAGGAGAACAAAACCCGTCAATTACAACCTATTCCTGCGTCTCTCCTCTCTCCAATCAGACGCTAAGTGGTAACAATTGGGCGTAATGGTTTTCTGTGCGTGGAGATTAGAACGTGCTCCCCTGAGTGCGGCCCCCGGCTCTTATTGCATTAGGCGTGAGAGGGAGAGAGAGCGTCTGCGTGTACCCGGCCCTCCATCCGGCCCCTGCCATCCCCCCCCTCTGTCCGCCCCCATCACATCTGTTGACTTTGGAAATAGCTGATCGTGACGCCGATAGCCATTTGAGAGCGAGTGTGTGTGCGAGCGGAGCGGAGCGTGCCGGGGGGGGGGCAGGAACAGCAGGACCGGCCCCAAAGGGAGAGCGGCACTTAGGGAGGAAAAATGTGCAAAAACAAAACATATATCTAGGTCTATATATATCTTTATTATTTTTATCTTTGTTGGTGTTACACACGATTTCGCGTTTTTCTTTTTTTGCTTGTCTCAAGAGGATTTAGATGTAATGCAGACCACTTTTAGACTCTATCGGTGACATAAAATCTTGGATGTCACGGAACTTTCTGCACCTTAATCAGGGAAAATATCTGAAGTTATAGTTTTTGGCCCGAGCTCTTCAAATTATTCTTCTCCTTTAGACCTGGGTTCACTAAATTGTTTCAAAGTTACGTGTCAAAATGGACCCCGATCTAAAATTTGATCAGTAAATTAGTGCTGTGGTAAAGTCTAGTTTTTTCCAGCTCAGACAGCTGGCCAAAATTAACTCTAGTTTGTCATCAGAACACTTCAAAACTGTCATACATATATTTGTGATGACTAGATTGGATTATTGTGATGCACTTTATGTTGCTGTCAGCCAAAATACATGGGTCCAAAACTCAGCAGCTCGACTTTTAACTGGAACCCGGAAACACGAGAGCATCTCACCAGTTTTAGTCTCTCTCCATTGGCTCCCAGCGTCTTTTACACTACGTTTACACTGAAACGAATCACGGAAACAATCTGTGTCCAGACACGTCGTTTCTGTGTCCGCAAGCCTTCCCTATCCACACAGCTTTGAGCATATTTGTTTACGTTTAAGAAAAACGAAACTTAAAACCACATGAATAATTTGCATAAATAAGAGCTCAAAAAACAGCTCCCACACAGACGCTGTTGTTCTGTCCTTGGGCAAGGAAACCCACCTTGTGTCTGCGTACACTGATGTGTGAATGGGTGAGTTGTTGTAAAGAACTTTGAGTGTCTTGAAGGTGGAAAAGCGTATCAAATTGTGACCATTAAGGGCCTGTTTACACTAGAACACTTGCAGGTAAAGATGACAAAATATTTTAACGGAGATGGCGTTTTTTGGGCTTAAAACACAAAAATCTGAAACCACCCTCCCGAGTGGAAAAGCTGAATACGCTCCGCCGTAGCGTTTCCGTCTACACTGCCCAAGACGCAAAACTCTGGTCAGATCTGCTCATGTTGCGTACACGTTTACATCACATACATCACCACCTAGCGTCACCACGGAGCCACCTGGCATCCATACCTGATCAAATTCCACATACCGTATTTTCCGGGCTATTAGACGCGCTCTTAAGCCTCTAGCCGCATCAAAAAACGACTGCGCGCCCTGCAATCCAGAGCGCCCTGTACAGGAATCCACTCCGGTGTCCCAGCACGACTTCGGTAAACTATAAAGCTGCACCACCCGCAGAACACGCAAACACACATGGAGCAGACAGCGACCGCACAGCGAAAAACACCCACAGCCACACTCATCACTCCACGCCGACGAGGAACGGAAGGGAGGAACAAACCGAAAAAGCGAGTGCGATGTGCCGCTTCTAGACACGAACTGAACAACTGAGTCACTGCGAACACGCCGACAATCCAGCGGTCCCAGACAGCACCCTCCCTACACGCCACAACTGAACAAAGCCCAGAGTCACCGTGAACGCCACAAACAAAGTCCCAACTGACCCATCTAACTGTTGTTCGTTTAAAGTCCGGTGCGGTTTATTTGTGAAAAAAGTTCGAAAATAGACCATTTAATGACGCCTTATAATCCAGAGCGCCTAATAGCCCGGAAAATACGGTACTTTACGTCACTGTATGCACGCAGATTTCCTCGTCTTAACGCTGAATAAGAAGTGAAGACCAGTTTTGCGTCTTCTGTTCACACCGTCATCATATAAACGTAGCCTTACCAAATGTCTGAAGAACGACTTGACCCAAAACGCCACATCGTTTGTATCATTAAAATGGAAGAATTGGAGTGTGGATCTCTTTCTTCTTTTGCACAAAACTGGAAACAGGAACTTGACAAACCTGATGTTAAAAACGCGAAAAACATAACTAGCTCATTTTAAACAGTTTGCAGTGGTCCAGAATGATTCCAGACTTACCGTTTGCATTCTGAGCGTCCTAATTATTCACCTCAATGAGTAAGCTACAGCATCATGACAATAAAGCAGAGTTTAAAAAAGAAAAATAAGTACAGATAACAAGTAGCGGACTTATTTTGACCTCAAGAGCTGCTTATAAACATCTGTACTGGAGCATTTTTGTTCAAATTCTTGGAAAGACTGGAGAAGTAGACCTTTAAGTGGTAAACGTAATCAACATGTGCAGCAGAGTTGGAGTCACGAGGAGATAAAAATGCTTCCTCGCAATTTCGGTGGGCGGACGAAGGGATCTCCAACCTCCTCGAGACGCTGACAAAAAAACGCGCACATGTTCAAAATAATGAGCAAAAAGTGTTGAGTGTTTATTTTAACCACTGCTCACGGGTCCAGTCAGTCGTCGTCGTCTGTGGAACCAGTCACTCGAACGAAGAAGAATTACCCGGCTCCTCCTGGACGGAATGAAAAGATTTTGGCCGTTCAGCATAAATGTCAACAGTGAAGGATGTCGCCACCAGGCCCTTCTGTCTGTGACAAACACACTGGGCACGGGGCAGCAGGACCGGAGCTGCTCGAGAACAGTCCACCCGTGAGATAACTGTTGGTGTTTTTATTAATTTAATCCTTGAGGCAGATCAAAGGATCAAGATTGATAGATAGATACTTTATTCATTCAAGAGTTCAGCTCAGTTTCCAGGCTTACGCAGACGCATCCGATAAATAAAATAAGTTGTTAGAGCCGGAGGTTTAATAAATAAGACAAAAACACGAGTCCATGTCTCTGAAGTGCATGTTATTCGTCGCTGTCGGGACAGAAGATCTACTGAATGGCTCTGTTCTTCAGTGACGACGATGGCCTACATCAGAGGTCGCCAATTTTTTTTCTCTGGGGGCCACATTATCGCTGCTGTCTGTGATGGGGGTCGGGGTCGGTCGTACAACAGAATTATTTGACCCTGACGAAGCAAATTATATTCTTTGAAAACTGCCACACTTTCTTTATATCTCAGACAAACTGTGCGGTCCTTACACTGAACAAAAAAATAATCGGTTGTCCACTGTTCTTTGAAAACTCGGCAGTCTCTGTCAACTTTTCGTACTTTAACACGAACCATTTTTCTGTCCTTAACTGCACTACAGAACTCTGTGCGTGAGTTGACTGTTAGATGACGAAAATTCAGTGACAAATGTAAATACATCATATAATCATGTCGATATAAATATAAATACTTCATACACATATAACGTTTTAATTGAAAAGATGACAAGATGCAGAAATGTTATTACTTGCCAAGAAGTAATTAAAAAAACTGGCCATGACAACTTTTGAGGATTGCCTCATAGAGCCAGTTCATCTGATGAGAGGCAGAGGGGCTGGGGGGAAGTTTAAAAAGGGGCGTGGAGGACCAGGATCAGCCCACGGGCCTTAGTTTGATGACCCCTGGCCTACATCTTCTGCCTCATGGACGTCTCCCACACAGACTCCACTCCTCCAACTCAACAGTTTCTCCCACAGAATGAAAAAAACATGAACAATATATCAGAACAGACATCAATGATCTCAGAGAAAATTGTAAACTCTGACTTGTTTTGCACAGATTCTGGATGTTTTCTGTCAAGGTGAACAATGCCAGAATGCCCCCACGTATATTTCACTAAACTACAGCTACGTTTGTATGATGATGGTCTGAACAGAAGATGCAAAAAGTGGCGTTGTGTCTTTACTTTTTATTTGGCGTATAGACAAGCATTTTCTGGAAGAAATCTGCGTGCATACGGTGACACAAAAGTGTGTGGAATTTGACGCAGCAAGTCGCCTAAACGCTGGGCTTGTCTCCCAAAATATGGTCCAGTTCTTCCTAAAATGCTCAGGTTACACGTCCACGACCACTTCATTTGTTTGAGTCTTTAGCCTCTTTGTATTTGGCTCGCAGGCTCTTTATTTTTTTGTTGACATTGGAGCCTGAACCGCCTGTAGCTACGCTCGACCATTTCAAAAACCGCCCGGTTCCAATAAGACGCCTCCAATTTGGCCTGAATACAGCGATCCATCCAAATATTAATGAACTCACTAACCTCACTTTCCCGCTATTGTTCAGACTCCAAGCCTGACGTGTAGGTGGGATGAATGTGACCTGGCCGTTCAGACTGAAGTCGCATGTCAAAAATCGGATATGTATCGGTTTTAGGAGCACATATCCAAGTGACCTGCGTCGCATTTGAAAAAATCGGATCTGTGTCGTTCAGACTGTCATTAAAAGATCAGATACAGCTTGCATAGAGCTAAAAAAATCGGATTTGGGTCACTTCAGGCTGCAGTCTGAATGTAGCCTAAGTCACATGCAGTGTTGGGGAGTAACAGATTACATGTACCGGAGTTACGTAATCAGAGTACAAATTATGAGTAACTGTATTTAGTTACAGTTACTGTTTCAGTGAGTGGTAATTGGATTACAGTTACTTTGTTGAAATAAGTGGATTACACGGCGGTATTTTCCAGTTTTTACATTTTGGGCTATATCCCTTTTTTATTTTTTTTTTTTCGTAATTCCACTCATTGCCGGAAACTAAACCAGGTCTAAAACCAGGTCTAAAACCAGGTCTAAAAACAGGTCTAAAACCAGGTCTAAACCAGGTCTAAACCAGGTCTAAAAACAGGTCTAAACCAGGTCTAAACCAGGTCTAAACCAGGACTAAACCAGGACTAAACCAGGTCTAAACCCGGATTTAACAGGACTAAATCATGCGTGTCTCCTCGTCTTCTATCAATAATATTTTTAATACAGTTCAGCAAAGTCTGGGCTTTTTATTTTCTTTTAGTAGACAAAACTTCTTATGTTACGATATCCTCGTCTTTGCTTCTCTACAGCAAATCAAGTAATCCAAAGTACTCAGATTACGTTACTCACTTTAAGTAATTTAATGGATTACGTTACAAACTACATTTTGGTGTATGTAATCTGTAATCTGTAGGGGAATACATTTTAAAAGTAACCTTCCCGACACTGGTCACATGTATCTATGGTTAGGCGAGTTCACGCACAATATAACGACATGGTTTTTCATCAGATTGTGTTTAGCAATAAAACACTTGTAATCAAAAGATGAGTTTAATGTGGAACTATAAAAGCAGTTACAGCTCCACTGAGACAAGCAGGTGGTGGAGACAAAGTGCGTCTCTAAACAGCACAAATACAGATAACTGTTTTTTCTACAGGGACAATAAAGCGAACCTTAACCTTAACCTTAACCTGATCACGATATGGATTCTTTATTCAAGCCGTTTGGATGTTTTGACTTTAACAGAGGACCTCCCGCACATCTGTGGATTTTGCAAATGGCTGATCTCAGAGGCGATAGCGAGGGGAGGGGGGGGGGGGGGAGGGGGAGGAACAGCCGTGCAGCCCCCGGGGGAGAGCACCACTTAGGCTCCGGTCTGCGGGGACGTGCTGACATGCGTGTGCGGACCGTTTTTCATCACTTTGTGCGGACTGAAAACTGTACACGCTCACATCTCGGGGATCTGCCTCCTCATGGGGACACAAATCAGATCCATGACCTTTTGTTATGAGATCAACACGATTTAAACCCAGAATGAGCTGTTCTTTTTTCAGACAATAGAGGATAAAAGAATAACGCATTTAAAGTTTAAATCTGAAGACCAAATGAAGCTTTACCAAAAAACATGGTTGTTCTTTGTTCAGTTCTGGGTTAAGGTAAGACAAGCAGTGACAGACAGTGTTTATAAAATTAACTAATCACTGTACTGCATTGTTTTTTGCTGTAACGCACTAATGTGGCATTACAGGAAAAAATGTTAATATTTTACTTAGTACAAATGCGAGTAACACACGTCACAATGCTTTTTT
>NW_026571095.1:31520888-31573388 GCF_026225935.1 Boleophthalmus pectinirostris | reverse complement strand
CCAGAAAAAAGCCGCAACATTTAGTGAAAAACGACTCATGAACGCACATAAAAGCACAACTGAAAGCTTTAGAAATGTTCCTTTTTTTTTCTGGGGACCCATATTTTAAAAGTCACAAACCTTCACGACCCAAGTCAATAAACATTATTCATAAATCACAAAATAAAGGTGGATTTAATAATTATTGAACAATAATGAGGATATTTTATTGTTAACCGAGTGATTGGGTCTCTCTAAACAATTAGTATTACTCAAGTTTTCCAATCCAGCTTTATTTGTATAGCACATTTTATAAACAAAACAGTTTCCAAAGTGTTAAAAGTGTATTTTACTTAAAAATAAATAAATAAATAAATAAATAAAAAGAATCAATTTAAAAAATAAATAAATAATAATAATAATAATAATAATAATAATAATAATAATAATAATAATAATAATAATAATAATAATAATAAAATCAATGAACAAAAATTATAAAATGAATACATAAAAGCAGTACTAAAAAGAAATCTGCAGAATTATGTTTCAACCATGAGGAAACTAATACAATCAATAAAAAAAAAAAAAATAAATAATAATAATACAATCAATGAACAAAAATTATAAAATGAATACATAAAAGCAGTACTAAAAAAAAAAAAAAAAAAAAAAAAATTAAACAATAAATAAATAAAAGACACATAGGACCACACTACTCAAGCTGTGTTAAAAGCCAGAGAATAAAAGTGGATTTTAAGACGAGACTTGGGGGCTGTTCATACATGGGGGGGCACAATGTTCCAGAGTTTGGGGCCAACCACAGAGAAGGTCCAGTCCCCCCTCGTTTTAAGTCTCGTTTTAGGCATCACAAGCTGGAGTTTTAAACAATGAAAAACAGTAACTGAAGCAGCAATAAAAGGATCCATAAGTCGCCTATGTGGACATTAAATGCAGCCCATTCCTTTTTCCCGGGGGGACTTGAATAGTCAACATAGTATGATTTCAAAACTGAACATAGTGTGATCTTTGAGTGTACAAAAGCCTTGACTCTGCTTCCAAAAGGAGGTTTATAAAGTGAGTGTGGTGAGACTATGAAGGCCAGTAGACACCAGTTAGACAGAAATATAATGGTCTGCCAATGGTCTGCCAAGGGAAGATCATGGTGTAAATGTAGCTTTTGTGAGTCAATGTTAAACTGAGATGTACGTGGAAAATAAATTACTTAAATTCTCTTTCAATTACAACATTTCTAATGAGATAGTTGGGCCTGTCTTTGTCTTTGTAGTGTTCCAGTCCGGGGTGCAGGAGGAGAGCAGCATATCAGTGTCAGAACTGTATATTTCAGACCTACATGCAGATTGTGACAAGGCGACCCAAAAAAATAAAAATCTCTTGAGACCCACCTGAGGGTCGCGACCCAGACTGGGGAACAATTTTTATAGACCACATAGTCTTGCCGAGTACAGATGGATGTGAATCTATCTATGAATCATTTTATCATAACAAACATGGAGTTTATACAAGAAATAACTGTAAAAAAAACTTAAATACAATAAAATCTAATGGCACATGGACAGATAAAGAGTACAGACTTGAGCAGAATGAACAGACTCCACACGCGAACATCCTCTGTACATGTAAACATCTTTTTACCTAATCCCAAGTACTTTTACTGGCACCGCACCCTGAAGGTCAGGCCAGACTCAGGCGCTTTCACACCACACTCACCTCCAGAGTCTCTCCAGAGCTGCTCCACAGCGGCTCCTCTCTCGCTCCGAGAGGCTCAAACAGGTGGTTTAGTTCACTGCGCTCCACAACACGACTGCTGAGTTCACATCGGCCAAAGATCACTGTTCTCTGATCGAATGCTCTTTTACATTCAGCTAGTGGCAGTGTGAAAATACCATAAGTTGTGGGAGAAACACATTGTCTATGTTTATATTGTCAACATCACAGGCCCGGGTGCTGGATCCGGCCCTCCAAGACCTTTAATCTGGCCCTCGGCTGATTTTCTACTAAAATATTTGAATTATATTTTCTATTAAAATATTGGTAATTTTCTTCTTAGCAGAGCAGCGTCTCCAGCGCCTCTGTACGTGGCCCCTCCCACCAGAGCAGCACAAATGAAGACTTGTCTGTCTCCAAATGCTCCTAAAGGACGATTGTTGTGACTGTTGACCATAACACCCTCATCAACAAAATGTCAAAAATGAGAAAAGTGGACGCCCAGTGCAGGATTTTCCATGAAAAATTAACTTATTCCTATTTGCATACAAGTTCGTGTTAAAACTTTGTGTTGAAGTATTTTTCTTAAAGTTTCAGGTTGTTCATAATATTAAAATATTTAGTAAAAGAAAGAGTTCATCAATTAAAAAAGATTTCTGTAATAGATTTGTGTTTCTCTGCACAAATATTTGAACTTATTGCTATTTTTGGGGCCTTTTTTTTTTTTTTTTTTCTGGCCCCCTTGGGATCAAAGTCGGTTGGATACGGCCCCCGGACCAAAATGAGTTTGACACCCCTGGTCTATATATTTGCATTGAACATGTGGAACTGCCCCCTAGAGGTAAGAATCTACAAATGCTCCTGTCAAAAAGAGAACACTTCTGGATTCACCAACTTAAGACTCTAGCTCCTCACGGACTGAATGTAGAGTTTGATCTAAGATGTTTTTTTTGTGATATGGTTAAACTATTTCTATATTTAACAGAATTTTTTTTAATGTAAATATATAAACTGTTTTTTTCTTGTTGTAGAGTGGGCTGAACTCACTGGGTGACCTCACTTTGGGACCTCCTGTTCATTGTTGGTGGGTATATGAGCACCTGGGCTGGCAACCATTTTGTGTGCTGTGGTCTAAAGCAAGAAAAATATCTGATGAAGGCTTTTGTTGCCGAAACACTATTTAAAAAAAGCTTTTGAACATCGGCCATCTGAGTGTGGTATGCATTTTTTCACTTTTGTAGAAACACAAAAGTCTGAACACAAAAGAAAATTTGAGTTGTCTTATGTGTGTGTCTGCGCTTTTTTACTTCTTCGACTTTTGTATCTTCTGTCAAACAGCGCACTTTCAAGTGTAGTTAATCAAGTGTCATGACGTCTGTGGTCTGACAAGAGCAAATAACAAGCTACCAAACTAACAATGGCTTATTTATTTATTTATCACAGATCTTCAGTGGCAAGAACGGAGCGCAGACACTGAGTAAAACTGAGGCAAAGCAGCAGGAGGATCACACCAGAGTCAACTGCAATCACCATTATTTACGTCTTAGATTTACTGAAAAATTGGGGCCGTTCCACAGACGTTAAAGTTCTGCCAAAGGTGGAGATGCATAAATCAGTGGTAAATGTGTTTCCAGTTTGGGCCTGGACTTTCCCCCTCAGTCTGAAAACAGGAGGAGCCGCTCAGAGGAAAGGTCTAATTCAGGCTGACAGGAGGAGGGTCTGGACGGGAGGAGGTCTGGAGAGCGTCAGACCTCCTCAGATAAGAGCTGCAGCCAAGACGGACGTGCACACTGCGGAGGAGGAATCTCATCTGATTAAAAACTGGACTGTGGACCGGAGAAGGTAAAGAGACAGGACTGTATAAAATATAAGATTTAAAAGTCAATGAATCTTGACGTTTTGGAAGTTGAAAAGAGCAAAACAAGAAAGTTCTACCTGCAAGGGCATCTGGAAATATGTTGGCTTGAGTTTGTTTCCATCTAAAGTGACAGTTTTGCGATATGTCACATTATATTTTGGTAGATTTTAAATGAAGATGCCCTCTGTCAGTAAAAGCTTGTAGTTTGGAGATGAGTTCAGACTATTGGAGGAATAAATGTTTGTGTGTCATGGTCGTGGTTGGTTGCAAACTCCTCAGAGAAAAAAAGGTGACAGTGTCTGGGGGTGGACACTTAAATCTGAATTAAGTGGGTGGTTTCTTCCAATTTTAAAGCCAAATTAATTTATTCCATGATCATGTACACATTTATTCCTCTTAAAAAATTATTCCGGTCATTCAGAGCATGTGCGTTGGGTCGCCCTTCTGACACGATGACGCACTAGATCACGGGTGTCAATCATGTGGCCCGGGGGCCAGATCCGGCCCTCCAAGACCTTTAATGTGGCCCTTGGCAGATTTTCTACTAAAATATTTTAATAATATTTTCTATTAAAGTATTAGTAATTTTCTGCACTGCTTAGCATAGTGTCTCCAGTGTCTCTGTACATGGCCCCTCCCACCAGAGCAGCACAAATGAAGACTTGTCTCTTTCCAAACGCTCTTAAAGGACGATCGTTTTGACTGTTGACCGTGACACCCTCATCAGAAAAAGTCAAAAATGAGAAAAGTGGAGCCGAGTGCAGGATTTTCTAAAAAATGTTTTACTTATTTCTATTTGCATACAAGTTAAAACATTGTGTTGAAATTGTATTTTTCTTAAAGTTTCAGGTTGTTCATGATATTATAATATTTTGTAAAAGAGTTCATCAATTAAAAAAGATTTCTGTAATAGATTTGTGTTTCTCTGCACAAATATTTGAACTTATTGCTATTTTTTTGGGGTATATATGACATGAGTTTTCTGATCCGGCCCCTTTGGGATCAAAGTAGGTTGGATACGGCCCCCTGAACAAAATGAGTTTGACACCCCTGCACTAGATGGTGAAAAAAGCTTGGATCATATTTGTGTCAGGGGTCAGCCCAATGTTCCGTGCAGTAAAGATCAAAATGTTCTGTGGACTACAGGTCCGGGCGGGTTGCTCCTGTCCTCTTGTGCTCGAAGACTGTGGCTGATACCGAGGTGGTGCAAAACATCCAGACAGAAGCGCGAATCCCATTTGGTTGGTTATGTGTTGTTCTGAAAAGCCAAATACATGAAGGAAGGACCCATTGTGCATTTGGTTCTTCCCAGGAAAAGCGCTTCTCAGGCCGAGGCACCTAACACCAGTCCCCACTCCAGCTCATCAGGGCCCAACCTGAACCAGAGCTGCTCCCCGCTGGTTCAGGAGTCTGGGTAGCAACTTAAAGGTTGTATGGAGGATTTTTTGTTTTGTTTCAAATTGTCACTGAAAGTTTAAAATACCATTACAGAGACGCAGCAGCCTTGTAATTATGATGACCAAAAAAAAAAAAAGAATGAAAATCTATCAACTGTGGATGTAGTGAGGCCAGATAAACATCAGCCAATAGAAAACGAGGCTCCCTCATTTTCTATTGGCTGTTCGGTTGTCAGTCAAACTCCCTACGTTTCTAGTGTAACTGACTCGTCGGAGCGCGGGGATTACGTGGTTTATGCAGCGGTTCTTAGAGGCTTTTTCAAACTGCCGCTTCCTCGCAGTTTGCACAAAGTTTGTCGAGATGACGGACGAGAATCCACGACCGGTTCGCCGCCAAAGAAAGTCCATTTTTGAGGTCACTGAAAGAAGAAGAGAAGGGGAAAAGGAGCGAAGACAAACTGAGGTGATTCTTGGAGATCTCGTCCAGCGATTGCGCGAATGAAGCGAACGAAGGGTCTAAAAACTGACACGTTGATCGCTAAAATATTTCTGGACAGGTCACTTCAACAGTAATTCTGAACGCGCACTGGATGTAAATGAGTGTGATTTCTAGAGTAAAGAGACGAGAGGAGATGTTTCTACTGATGGAGCTGTGGAGGAGGGAGGTGGTGTCATGCATGCACAACATTTGAAAAAAATATTATTTAAAAACTATCCCTTAAAAAATCCTCTATACAACCTTTAAGTGTGTGTTTTCTTCCAGTTGACGTAAATACGTTCGTGTCCCTGTCCAATCAAAACCTTTCTCCACCCCCAAACGTTGAGAGGAATTAAATAAAGATGATTTAACGTGTTTTCCATGTGAAGCTTAAGTCGGAATTATTATTTCCATGTAACTGACCAAGAAAAAGGCAATTGTAGCCGAAAAGTGACAAATTTGCAGGTCTGTGTTCTTGTGGTGCCTGCCTAATTTTAATCTTACATTTTTTAACTAAGCCTTTTGCACTTTAAAAGACAGACTATTGGATTGTGTGATTTGAGCAGTTTGTTTTCCATCCATGGGGACCCTGCGTGAATCCACCTAACTCTGTAATGCCACAGTTTTTACACCAAATATGTCAGAAAATGTTCCAGAGTGAATGTCTCGTCTCATCACCGAACAAAACAGCAAAGTAGAGAGACAGCGGCTTAGGAGAGGCTTTCTGTTTCCAGAGTTCACGTGGTGCCCCATGAAGACTCCTGTGATGCTCCAGGACACAGAGGAGGGACACTTTTGTCCTGAGGGATGTTACTCGCTCACACAGCCCTGATTTATTTATTATATTTACCCCGAGTGAAAACAGTTACAGTAGGAGAGGGACAGTTCAGAAATTTTGACATAGGACCTCATTTCCTTGTGAGCCAGAGTGTTGGAGACGTGTGGAGACACTTTTTTAAATATTCCATCCAGTCCTTGTATTTGCAGAGGTCACTGGTGTTAGACTAGTGCATGTCAATGGTCATAGTTATCCTGCCGCTAAAAACAGTCTTACCCACTCCACAAAACACCCAAAGCAAATTTATTATTCCACCAGACTGTCCATGTAAATGTCGATGTCGATAGAATAATGTTTGAAATAAAACTAACCTTGCATCGCATGAATGGGTAATGTTGAGGGACTATTTTCTCATAGATCAGTCCACCACTGCCAAGTTTTCTATTAGGAAGTACAACTCACTGCTGCTGCTCAGACATAAATCCTTCAAATGCAAGGTTGGTTTTACTTCCACAATTATTCTGTCAACACAGACATTCACATGGACAGTCTGGTGTAATAATAGATTTTCTTCGGGTGTTTTGTGGAGTGGGTAAGACTGTTTTTAGTGGCAGGATAACTACGGCCATTGACATGCACTAGTCTAGCACCTGCGACTTCTGCAAATACAAGGACTGGATGGAAAATTTTAAAAAGTGTCTCCACACGTCTCCAACACTCTGGCTCACTAGGAAATGAGGTCCTATGTCCAAAATTTCGAACTGTCTCTTTAACTTTGATTGTTCTGTAAAGTGTAGGTTTAAAACTGTTCAGTGACATTGACATTACATGTTTATGCTTTTATTCAAGTATAATTTATTTCAGTTAAAGCTTTTTTATTTACGGCAAATAAATATATTCAGATAAGCATATTATAATACATCTTATAGAGGTAAAGGTGACCTAGTCTAGAATATACTGGAAAACAATGTAATTACTACCTATTTATATATGAACGATTAATATGCATGTCACAATACAAGAATTAAGTGTGAAGAAGAAACCACTTTAGAATAAGGACCATATTCATTTCAATTAGTGTCAAACAAGTCATTTATTAACCAGGATCAAAATATCACTTTAGAATGGGGAGCATATTTAGAGCTTAATGACTTAATTCATGGCTAGTTGGAGTCTATTAACACTTAATAGAGAGTTTTTTTTATTGCCCTGACACAGGATCTAATGACTCTACGCTGAGCTGCACTGACACTTTTATTTGAGCTTTTCTATTATTGTTGTATTTCACTGCTCAGCGTGCTTAAACGGTAGCCAGGCTGGTGCCACCTAGGGTCCCTTTTGTGGTACAGCACAGCAGCAAACAAAGCAGTCGAGATGGATGTAGACGAAGAAAGACATTCTGTGCTGGCAACAATTCCCGAGTTTGAGGATTTAAAGCCAGAACAAAGAGAACGTTTGGTGAATTTTACCAAGGGGAAAAAAGTTATTGTCCTTCTTCCTATGGGATTTGGGAATAGCTTAATATATACCGTATTTACCCAATCGAATTCCACACACTTTTGATGACAGATTTCCTCCCGAAAATGCTCATCTAAATGTGGAATAAAAAGTGAAGACGTTGTGGGGAAGCTGGCCAAAATGATCGAAGAAGGAGTCAGATGAAAAAATGTCCCGTTACCAAAAAAATTCACCGAGTAGTGGGAAAAATTTAAATACATATTTACAAAAATAACTGTGCTTAACTAAAGCAAAAGCAACAGAAATTAACAGAACAAAAGAAAACACCTCACAGGCACCCGGCTGCACTGATGGTGAATGCCCCACTGTTTAAACTGCTTCCACTTTTATACTGCCCAGAAAGGAAGTCCCTCCCCCTGGGTTTGCACCAACTCACAGGTTAGATTATTGTAACTTCCCTTTTTTCCTGGTGTGCTACATAAGATTCTTATCTGAGGCCTAAATCCCCCTTTAAATTAAACACTGCTCCAAATCAACTAGAAACACTGAAACCAAAATCCTGCAAACCAATTTCATTAAACAAAAAGAACCGAATCTGAGGCTTCCCTTCCCTCCACATGGTCTGGGCCAACACCTCCCCCCAGAGCCTTTAAATATGGCCGCCGATAGACACGCCCCCTCTTTTGTCTCCAGACCATGTGGAGTCACAGGTAAGGTGGTAAGTTAGAACAAAATGAATAAATATAACCAAATAAACTGAATTTAAAGTAACTTAAAAGTGTGAATGGTGGTTAATTTAACTAAACAAAGACTAAATAAAACAAACCCGGGATAGTAATTATTTAGCTGTTTAGTTGACTTGATAGATGTAAATGAAATGAAGTGAAAAAATGGGAACAAAGAGATAGTTTTGTTTTAGTCAGGACTACGAGACACGGGGAGAACATGCAAACTCCACACAAAGACCTGGACGGCCTCGGAATTAAACTGGAACCTTCTTGCTGTGAACTGTAAGCGCTCATGTGGGCGAAGAGACGACGTTACATGATAAAGGTTTCACATTAATCAACTTGCATACCATTTTAAATTACACCATTTAAAGTACTCAAAGATCTGAAAAGTTCACATTTGGACCTTTACTCTGCTCGGCCACTCAGAAGCTTTCAAGGCCACATTTCAGTCAGTCTTAGAACTCAAATCTAATACTTTGCCAAACTTCTGAAATACTTTTGGAACACTTGGCCTTCACATTAGATAACTTTGAAGTATGTACTGTATATGTGCATTAAATAAAAGTTTTTCAGCCATGATTTAGGTCATAAGTGCAAATGAGAATGTGTTCATAACTGACTTATCTTGTCAAATATTGGACACAAAAATAAAATAAAATAAAATTCAGTGGTGTAAAAAAAGTGTAAAAACTAAATTCTGTGCTGATCCTTACTCTTGTAAATAAACTTGTTTGACCTACAGGGCTGCTAATGACATTTTTAGTGGTAAAAATAGTAAGTTTTACAAAGTAAGTTAGCATATTTAACATTTTAACAGAACCGTTTAAAAGAACCATAATAACATTTTGATTTTACATTCCAGAAACATGACTTTCCTGCGTCCACAGATCAGAAGTTCAAATCATGTAAACTTTTTACTGATATCGTGTAATAACTTGTAATGTTGATTTATTCTTTAAAAATAATTATTAGATTTAGATTTTAAGTATCTGCCAATTCCCGATATTATCCAATACCAGAGCAGCAACTCTGAAAATGCTATTTATTTCTTTTGAAAACAGATAGAATGTAAAGTCAGTTTAGCTCTTATATGCATTAACATACAGTCCAGGGCATTTAATAATAATAATAATAATAATAATAATAATAATACGCTTTTTTAAATAATAATAATTATGCTTTTATTTTGGTGACTTCCTGTGTGAGCGGAAGTGATGGTAAAAACATTTGCTTGATAGACACAAAGTAAAAGAAGCAAAGTAAACACAGCAACGTTAACGGTGAAATAGGGTGACCAAACTTTTTTTTTTTTTCGTTTTTCCCCGGACATGTCTGTTTTTCACGTCCTGCCCTGGCCGTCCAGATTTTAATTTTATAGAGTGATGCAAATGTCTGTGTTTTTATTACCTTTCGTTGGGCCATTAAATCGAGCAGTTTGTAGCTCTCTGTGCACTCAGAAGGAGCGAGCAGACACGCAAACAGTCGGTCAGTCTGAAACATACCGAAGCACAAATGTGCATTTAACGATAACTTTTACAAGAAATTCCCTTCTTTCCGTCCCGGTCGAGACAAGTGTGAGGCCATGTGCACAGTGTACAAAGCAGCACATATGTCTCGGTGTCCAGTGGTGGTGTCAGGGACCTCCTTCACCAGGACACCAAAAAACATTAAAAAGCGGTGAAAAGTTATATATATATAAAAAAAAAACAAAGATAGCAAGGTTTGTTTTATTTGTGAATGTATATTTTTGTAATTTGTATTGAACTAATGTTAACATATGGATAACGGTTAAACTGTGTAACAAGCTTGTGATCATATGGTAACTTCTGTAGTTTTGTTCTTGACTAGCTCTTACATTGTATATAACAAGGCAAAGAAAGGATTAAAAGTCATTTACCATCACTTCTGGTCTTCTCAATTTGACTGGATCATACAAAACATAAGAATAAATAAATAAAAAAAAATTCAAATGTACAAAATTACAAAACATCTATGTCCAAGAACACATATTATGAGTTTTTTTGAAGCACTGGCCAATAAATCCTCTTATTACACCAATGTAATGACCAAAATGGGATATCAGCAGAAATGATGACTGATCCATTAGAAATTTCAATATCAGTGCCGATATCTGATATAGGCGAGTTTCAGCTGACGTCATTGTTATTAAAAGTTGCATGCTGGGAAATATTTTGGTCGGAGGCAAGAAACACGGTAGCGGTCAAACACAGTGCGTAACCTCGCGTATTTATCCCCGATAATGGTAAATTCCTGCTGCATTATCGGATGCACAAATAGAAGCACGGAAGAAGGAAAATGTCTTTTTCGTATTCTGCAGAGCAAACGTAGAAGATCCTAACAAACCGTGGACTCCAACAAGTTCAACAACACATCGAGACTCTTGGAGGTTTTCATCTTTTCTGCTGTGAATGGCCCAGGAGTTTCCACCAAGTCATTGTGGATATCGCCCAAGTGAATATTTGTCCAGGTAGTTGGCGATTCTGACCAGAAATTTGGTTTGGTTCACCTTTTGTAGGGGTTGAAAAGGGTGATTTGTCGTCCATCGATGTTTATGACCAATTTCTGGTCAAATGGTCTTGGGTCCTCTGCCGTTAGAGTGGATAAATAACCGGGATCAATACCCTTTACGTGCTTTCTCGCTCCGTCCGTCATGTTGAATTAGTGTTTCTTGTCCGCTGACCAAAATAATTCCCAGCATGCAACGCGCGCTTTTGTCAACAATGAAACTCGCCTATAGTATCATATTGGTGCATCCCCAGTTTTGGTTGAAGCAAAATGAGCCAAAATGCATCATTTGGGGATGTTAGTTCCAAAGCTGAACTCCGCTTAAACAGCTCAGCCTCTGCAGTTTGTGGAATATAAAATTAAAATGTTATTATCCTTTAAAAGGTTTGTGCATTATTTGTCATTTCTGGGGCTTGTGTTTGATCGTGTTTTTTTCATTCAGTGGATGAAAGAATACTGTGTACTTTAACTCTGATGTTGTCCTGTGTGTACCTCCATACTCCACATCGGGGATCTCCAACTTTTTGTGTCGGGTGAGTTTCCTTTACAGAATGAAAATGCGAGACAGCTACTCATTTTAGCAATTGCAAGAAAATGACTTTGATATAAGAGGTCAAGCCTTAAATGTACAGTTAGATGAATATAAAACGTTAAACCATTATCCATCTATTAGTGCAAAAAGTTCAAAATAACACATTACAATGAGTTTGAGTTATTTTGTACATTACGTGTAATTCAGAAATCCCTTGGCGAGCTACTGGTAACTCCTGAGCTACAGGTTGGAGACTCCTGCTCTACATAATCAGAAACAGAGTACGTGGAGGAGCAGCATGTTTGGATTTCTCTGTGGCTCGCACTGATCGCGGCGAATCTCTGACCTTGACGTTTGGCACAGATCGCCCGTCTGCCTGCGCTCTTTCGCCGACTTTATTGTTCTTAGTTTTACGACGACAATCCATTTTCTGTTTGTGCGTTTACATCAGTCTGTAACAGCGGTAAAAATCTGTTTGTAAGCTTTACTGTGGGTGATATAACCATAATAACATTTTATTTTATCACTCGCTGCGTTGGCTTAGCATTTTGGTCTCTACTAAGTTTTCTGGAAGTCACTGGTGGCGTCCGACGAAGTCCTTGTTCGGTTTCTAAAGCAAATATCCGCAAATATACCAACAGCGCTCGCAGAAAGAATTCCCTCGGTTTCTTCCCCCACGACATGTTGCTGGCTCATCAGATGGTTTGTTAAAAAATGTAAAAATGCTTTAAAAGTCTTGGTTTACTTGAAAGAAAATCAAAACTAGACGCATTATCTGGTATTTGAGGAGGTAAAATGATTAAAAAGCAAAGTAAAGACCTAAAATGCCTCTCTTTGATCTAAATGGTCACTACTTAAACCCCAAGACATGCATCCTGTCGTGAGTCAGTGCTAGTGCAGCCTTTGCAGCTCGGTGAGTGAATTCTGGAGGTTCTGAGTTTTCATGAGGCATATGTTTGTCCGTATACTGAGAATATTTTATAATGTAGTTTCCTCATCACAAAAAGATCTGGAGTTGTGTTTTGTTTCACTCACAAGCCCACATCATAATTAATCAGAATTTTTCGAAATACGGAAACACGCTCACGGGACGAGGGAGCGGTAATTGGATTACAGTTACTTTGTTGAAGTAAATGGATTACATGGTGGTATTTTCCTGTTTTTACATTTCGGGCTATATCCCTTTTTTTTTTTTTTTTTTTTCCCCGGTAATTCCACTCATTGCCGTACACTAAACCAGGTCCAAATCAGGTCTAAAACCAGGTCTAAACGAGGTCTAAACCAGGACTAAAACCAGGTCTAAACCTGGACTAAACCAGGTCTAAAACCAGGTCTAAACCTGGACTAAACCAGGTCCAAATCAGGTCTAAAACCAGGTCTAAACGAGGTCTAAACCCAGGTCTAAAGTAGGTCTAAACTAGGTCTAAACCAGGTCTAAAATGAGGTCTAAACCAGGACTAAACCAGGACTAAAACAGGATTTAACAGGACTAAATCATGCTGCATGGGCCGTTTCTCCTCCTCTTCTATCAATAATATTTTTAATTTGGTTAAGTAAAGTCTGGGCCTTTTCATTGTCTTTTAGCAGATAAAACATCTTAGGTGAAGATTTCCTCGTCTTTGCTTCTCTACAGCAAATCAAGTAATCCAACGTATTCAGATTACGTTACTCACTTTTAGTAATTTAATGGATTACGTTACAAACTACATTTTGGGGTATGTAATCTGTAATCTGTAGGGGAACACATTTTAAAAGTAACCTTCCCAACACTGCCCTTGAAGCATCGGCTCAAGAGTCGAGCAAACGGATGGAACGCTTCAGTGCTTCATGGAGCTTCATCTCGCCGTCACTCGTCGAAACTTTCAGGTATGAAAACAAAACTCTTGGTCTGAAAAAAGAACCTAATAACATAGATTACCGGACGACCAAATGAACCTCAGTGGACAACTCCAGGTCTTTTGTGATGAGGTAACAACTAGGGATGGGCACGATGAGTCAATTAATCCATAATTGATCATTAAGAATTTCATCGATTACGTTCATTTTAATCGACAAACCGAATGCAGGTTGCTGTGCGTAGCGTAGTGTGACCAAACAGGGGTCCGTACATGTAGCTCTGTGCATCAGAAGGAGCGAGCAAACACAAACAGTCGGTCAGCCTGCAACATGCCAAAGCGCAAATACATATTTAACAACGACTTGTACAAGAAATTCCACGCTTTCTGTTCCGGTCAGGACAAGTGTGAGTCCATGTGCACAGTGTGTAAAGCAGCACATATGTTTCGGTGTCCAGTGGGAAATAGTTCACCAGGACACTGAAAACATGGAAAGCAAGGAGTTTAAATGTTTAACTCTGGACAGATACGTGAATTATGATACTTAGTTTGTGCTGTAGTACTTTGTTGTACTGTTTCTGATTTGTTTGTTTACTCTTGCTGTATTTATGAAGATGAACTGGTGTTAAGATGACGCTCTGACAAAGGATTAAAGGGTGGGCATAATAAGCTTAAGCTTCAACCTGCACCTTTTCGGTTTGTGTATATTAAATATGAGTGCGTATACATGCACATCAATAACCCGGTTATGATCGGGTTTTTTGAGTATCCCGGTTTCTTGATGGTGCATGTATACGCAGTAACCCGGTTTCAGTATCCCGGTTATTAGAAACCGGGTTACTGTAGCTGGTTTATTCCGATAGTAACCGGGTTACTTGTGGCATGTAAACGCAGTATCCCGGTTACTGCAACATAAAGTTGAGTGCGCATGCGTCCAAAAGACACTTTCCAGCCTTTCACCACAACAGTAGTGACATAAATAAATTGACCAACATAAATAAAGTGACCAAACGAGTGAAATGACTGTAAAATAAAGAGCTGCGCTAAACCTGCACACGTACGACCTGCACTCGTGTGATCACTGAAAAGCTAAAACATGAACTATCTCCTATACTCTATATGCACGGAACACACTTACCATCATTAGCGCCTCTTCTGTCACAGAAATAACACACATAATCCACAGAGTCGTGTCATTTAGTCCAAAAGAAACTGATCGCATCAGCGGCACAAGGAGCGAGTTGTTTTTATCGCCGCTAACAGTTTATGCTAATTAGCCAAACGGTCTTAAGTTTCGTTTCTGTAAAACGTAAACAAATGTGATCACAGCTAAATTATCTGATCAAACGGGCTGATGTGTCTATAGTGTTTATGGTTTATATGTTGTAAAGTTGAGTTTATTTATGCAGAAGATTTTAATGAAGAATCTGCACAGTGGATTGTGGGAGATCTCGTAGCTCCTTAGCTTCTTATGCTAAAGGAGCTCACGGTTTGTATTTTTCCTGGTTTATGAAATTGATTTAAGTTCATTTCTGCGCCTGCGCATTTGTAAGATTATGTCAAGAAACCGGGATACTCCATTTGATCATGTACACGCGGATATGAGTATCCCGGTTTCTCAGTGCGCATGTAAACGCAGTAACCCGAATACTGACATAACCGGGGTATGGCTAATAACCGGGTTATTGATGTGCATGTATACGCACTCTATGACTGTCTGTGAATCAATGTCAAAATAAACCTGCGACCGAAATAAATAATCAATCAGAATCTTTGCCAGGTGAGAGTAGCTCAATGTCGATGAGGAGTCCCCACCTCCCACCCCCCCTACGATGTCCTCATTTTGACAAACACAAATATTGTCACGCTAACCTGTGTTCCACTGAGTCATGCCGCATCAGCGCGCAAGAGCAGTTTTTTTTTTTTTCTTCGCTTAGTTTATGCAAATTAGTCATGCAGTTTTAAGTTTTGTTTCGGTGAAAGCTTCATTATAATCTTAAAGGTTGTATGGAGGATTTTTTTGTTTTGTTTCAAACTGTCAGTGAAAGATTAAAATACCATTACAGAGCTGCAGCAGCTTTGTAATTATAATGACCAAAAAAAAAAGAACGAAAATCTATCAACTGTGGACGTAGTGAAGCCAGATAAACATCAGCAAATAGAAAACGAGGCTCCCTCATTTTCTATTGGCTGTTAGGTTGTCAATCAAACTCCCTAGTGTAACTGACTCGTTGGAGCGCGGGGATTACGTGGTTTACGCAGCGGTTCTTAGAGGCTTTTTCGAACTGTCGCTTCCTCGCATTTCGCACAAAGTTTGTCGCGACGGCGGACGAGAATCCACGACCGGTTCGCCGCAAAAGAAAGTCCGTTTTTGAGGTCGCTGAAAGGCGAAGAGAAGGGGAAAAGGAGCAAAGCCAAACTGAGGTGATTCTTGGAGATCTCGTCCAGCGATGGCGCGACCGAAGCAGACGGAGGGTCTAAAAACTGACGCGTTGGTCGCTGAATTACTTCTAGACAGGAAACTTCAACAGTAATTCTGAATGCGCACAAGGACTGTCACTTTATTTCTCTTCCCTTAAAAAAATCCTCTATACAACCTTTAAACGGGCTGATGTGTCTCTAGAGCGGTTACGGTTTGTATGTCGTAAAGTTGAATTTATTGATGCAGATGAGTAGTGCAGGTAGTCATAAAAATGATGATAAATTTAATATAAAAACGTTAATGATTAATCGATAATTGATTGTTAATTCTCCCGACGATCAATGAAGAAAATTTAATCAAATGCCCATCCCTAGTAACAACATTATAACATGGTTTAAAGCTCACAATAGTTAATTTTGTGTAATATAAAACCTTTAACTTTTACTAATTGTACCTCACCTTTATGAAAATGTGTTTTTGTATTTTGTCACTACATTTCAACGCTGATATCATTTGTATTTATAAATACAATAACTAATAAATACTGTAAGTGTAATGCTGATCCAACAGTTTGTCCAGAACAAATGCTCGTATCAGTGTTTTCCATGAGTTTATTAGAAAAGAAATGCAATAGCTCACAAATTCACTTTCTTTTGATACAAATGTGAGCTTTTTGACTTTGGATGTTTCGTTTTTGTATTCCAGCAGAAGTGCACTCTGGTCTGCCTCTGCGCGCTCAAACACCGGCTAAGGATCCATTTTGGGACTCGTCTGTATTCCGCAAACACAACACAAAGCCACTATTTGTCTGTTTTGCAGTTTTCGCCGAGTGCTGTTTGCTTCATTCTCTGTCGATTCTCATTTAGCCTGGAGTGCTGTTAGCTACAAATAGCTTGTTCCAGCGTGAACAATGGCTGCCACAATGGAGTAGCAGAACAAAAGGCAAACCCCGGCTCCAAATATTCCACATAAAACACATCCACAGTTGTTGTATGGTTTTCACAGCAGAAGAGTGGAGCTGGTTCAAGCGTGACCAGAGGAAGTCCCACAGACTCTTCTAACTGTGTGTGTGTGAGTTTGATATGTAATCACTGTTGGACAAGTGACTTCAAAACTCTAATGTGTTATTTATTTTTATGACGTGTTACTGTCATTTCAGAGTAATTCGTTACATTACAATATGACTGTGTTTAAAATGTAAAATGTTACACGAGTATTGCAGCACTTTTAAGTTACTCTCACCAAAATTACTGCTGAACGTCTGCGCCGTATACGGACTGAACCAGGACTAAACCAGAGCTGAACCAGAGCTGAACCAGGACTAAACCAGAGCTGAACCAGGACTAAACCAGGACTAAACCAGGACTGAACCAGGACCAGGACTGAACCAGGACTAAACCAGGACTAAACCAGAGCTGAACCAGGACTGAACCAGGACTAAACCAGGAAAACTGAACCAGGACTGAACCAGGACTGAACCAGGAACTAAACCAGAGCTGAACCAGGACTGAACCAGGACTAAAACCAGGACTAAACCAAGAGCTGAACCAAGACTGAAACCAGGACTGAACCAGGAATAAATCAGGTCTAAACCAGGACTGAACCAGCTAACTAAACCAGAACTAAACCAGGTCTAAACCAGGTCTAAACCAGGACTGAACCAGAAATAAATCAGGTCTAAACCAGGACTGAACCAGCAACTAAACCAGAACTAAACCAGGTCTAAACCAAGACTGAACCAGAACTAAATCAGGTCTAAACCAGGACTGAACCAGGAACTAAACCAGGTCTAAACCAAACTGTACCAGAAACTAAACAGGTCTAAACCAGAGGACTGAAACCAGAACTAAAAACCAGGTCTAAAACCAGGACTGAACCAGGAACTAAACAGGTCTAAACCAGGTCTAAACCAGGACTGAACCAGGACTAAACCAGAACTAAACCAGGTCTAAACCAGGAAACCATAAACCAGGTCTAAAACAGGTCTAAACCAGGTCCAAACCAGGTCTAAACCAACAGGTCTAAACCAGGTCTAAACCAGGTCCAAACCTGGTCTAAACCAGGTCTAAACCAGGACTAAACCAGGACTAAACCAGTGTCATTAGTGGGGTATAAATATAT
Source organism: Boleophthalmus pectinirostris (assembly GCF_026225935.1). NCBI lineage: Eukaryota > Metazoa > Chordata > Actinopteri > Gobiiformes > Gobiidae > Boleophthalmus > Boleophthalmus pectinirostris. The sequence continues at coordinate 31,555,545 of NW_026571095.1, read as the reverse complement.
TTACTCCACAGCCGCCGCGCTGATCTCCTCCGCTGATGGTTTTATGTAATAAATACTCTTAAACAGGAGTTTTCAAATTGGGTGAATGTGAACCTCCCCTTGAGGCCGTGACTGACATACAGGACTGGAGCTGTCCCGTCCGTGACAAATCAAATTCACCCAAAATCTGGGATGTCCCGGGCAATTCGGGGACAGTGGGCAACCCTCCTCCTCTGTGTCCTGCAGTATGACAGCGGCCTACAGGGGGCGCCAGGTGAACAGGAAAGTCTTTGTTCTTACTCCGCTCTGGTCTTTCGGTTGGTAACGAAATGGTCCATTCACTCAAAGTTTGTAATCAATAAGCAAATTCCTTCCAGACAGACTTTTTGATTCATGCTTCTTATTTGTTTCCATAATTAATCTCCAACCTCCTCCGGTGAGCTTCCTCTACAAAACGAAAACGCCACAGAGCTTCTCGTTTTAGCCGATGCAAAACTTTGAGTAAATATAAAGAGTCTGAGCTACAGGTTGGAGACTCATGATTTAGGTCGTAGATTTTCACTCAAACCATCAAAACTGTATAAAATAAATTCAAAATATAATAAATATAATAGTCCTGGTTTAGTCCTGATTTTAGTCCTGGTTTAGTCCTGATTTTAGTCCTGGTTTAGTCCTGATTTTAGTCCTGGTTTAGTCCTGATTTTAGTCATGGTTTAGTCCTGGTTTAGTCCTGGTTTTAGTGCTAGTTTAGTCCTGGTTTTAGTCCTGGTTTAGTCCTGGTTTAGTCCTGGTTTTTGTGCTAGTTTAGTCCTGGTTTTAGTACTAGTTTAGTCCTGGTTTAGTCCTGGTTTTAGTCCTGGTTTAGTCCTGATTTTAGTCCTGGTTTAGTCCTGATTTAGTACTGGTTTAGTCCTGGTTTTTGTGCTAGTTTAGTCCTGGTTTTAGTACTAGTTTAGTCCTGGTTTAGTCCTGGTTTTAGTCCTGGTTTAGTCCTGATTTTAGTCCTGGTTTAGTCCTGATTTAGTACTGGTTTAGTCCTGGTTTTAGTGCTAGTTTAGTCCTGGTTTTAGTCCTGGTTTAGTCCTGATTTAGTCCTGGTTTAGTCCTGATTTAGTACTGGTTTAGTCCTGGTTTTAGTGCTAGTTTAGTCCTGGTTTTAGTACTAGTTTAGTCCTGGTTTTAGTCCTGGTTTAGTCCTGATTTAGTCCTGGTTTTAGTGCTAATTTAGTCATGGTTTTAGTGCTAGTTTAGTCCTGGTTTAGTCCTGGTTTTAGCCCTGGTTTAGTCCTGATTTTAGTCCTGGTTTAGTCCTGGTTCAGTCCTGGTTTAGTCCTGGTTCAGTCCTGGTTTAGTCCTGGTTCAGTCCTGGTTCAGCTGTGGTTTAGTCCTGGTTTAGTCTTCGGTTCAATCCTGGTTTAGACCTAGATGAGTCCAGTCTAAAACTTCTATTTTAGATTTTTTTTTTAAATAGCCTTGACCCTTTGCTTTGGCACTTCTTGACCCAAGGTTTGGCCAAGGATTTGCAGCTAAGTAAATTGTGACTACTTTGAGGAGTTTTTTTTTTGTTTTTGTTTTGTTACATAATTCTATATATCTTGTTTCATATATTTGATGTCTCCTGATGATTCCAAACAGCTCGTACATCTTCATTTTAACGCTGGTCACATTTACTTCAGTGGGTTGGATCGCAGTGTCGGGAACTACACCGGAAGTTGTCGTCGCGTGTTTCCAGACGTCTTCCCGGTTTGCGCTGTTGGGCACGTTACTTTAAAACTGTCATGAGTTAATTTTATGACTTGTTACTGTCATTTTAAAGTCATTCATTACAATATTACTGCGTTTAAAATATAAGGCATTACACGACTATTGCAGCACTTTTAAGTTACTCTCATCAAAATAACTGCGAAGATACAACATTTTTGTGCTGTATATGGACTGAACCAGGACTAAACCAAATCTGAACCAGGACTTAACCAGAACTGAACCAGGACTAAACCAGGACTAAACCAAAACTGAACCAGGACGTAACCAGAACTGAACCAGAACTAAACCAGAGCTGAACCAGAAACTGAACCAGGACTAACCAGGAACTGAACCAGGACTGAACCAGGACTAAACCAGGAAACCAGAGCTGAACCAGGACTAAACCAGGACTAAACCAGAGCTGAACCAGGACTGAACCAAGGACTGAACCAGAACTGAACCAGGACTAAACCAAAACTGAACAGGACTTAACCAGAACTGAACCAGACTAAACCAGAGCTAAACCAGGAAACTGAACCAGGACTGAACCAGGACTAAACCAGGACTAACCAGAGCTGAACCAGGACTGAACCAGGACTGAACCAGGACTAAACCAGGACTAAACCAGAGCTGAACCAGGACTGAAACCAGGACTGAACCAGGACTAAACCAGGACTAAACCAGGATTGAACCAGGACTGAACCAGGACTGAACCAGGACTAAACCAGGACTGAACCAGGACTGAACCAGGACTAAACTAGGTCTAAACCAGGACTGAACGGAGGACTAAACCAGGACTAAACCAGAGCTGAACCAGGACTGAACCAGGACTGAACCAGGACTAAACCAGGTCTGAACCAGGACTAAACCAGGACTAAACCAGAGCTGAACCAGGACTGAACCAGGACTCATCAAGGTCTAAACCAGGACTGAACCAGGACTAAACCAGGACTGAACCAGGACTAAGCCAGGTCTAAACCAGGACTAAACCAGAGCTGAACCAGGACTAAACCAGGACTAAACCAGGACTAAACCAGAGATGAACCAGGACTGAACCAGGACTAAACCAGGACTAAACCAGAGCTGAACCAGGACTAAACCAGGTCTAAACCAGGACTAAACCAGAGCTGAACCAGGACTAAACCAGGTCTAAACCAGGACTAAACCACAGCTGAACCAGGACTAAACCAGGTCTAAACCAGGACTAAACCAGAGCTGAACCAGGACTAAGCCAGGTCTAAACCAGGACTAAACCAGAGCTGAACCAGGACTAAACCAGGTCTAAACCAGGACTAATGACCAGGTAAACCAGGACTAAACCAGCTGAACCAGGACTAAACCAGGTCTAAACCAGGACTAAACCACAGCTGAACCAGGACTAAACCAGGACTGAACCAGGACTAAGCCAGGTCTAAACCAGGACTAAACCAGAGCTGAACCAGGACTAAACCAGGACTAAACCGGACTAAACCAGGACTAAACCAGAGCTGAACCAGGACTAAACCAGGTCTAAACCAGGACTAAACCAGAGCTGAACCAGGACTAAACCAGGTCTAAACCAGGACTAAACCACAGCTGAACCAGGACTAAACCAGGACTGAACCAGGACTAAGCCAGGTCTAAACCAGGACTAAACCAGAGCTGAACCAGGACTAAACCAGGACTAAACTCGGTCTAAACCAGGACTAAACTAGGACTAAACCAGAGCTGAACCAGAACTGAACCAGGTCTAAACCAGGTCTAAACCAGGACTGAACCAGACTAACCAGGACTAAACCAGCTGAACCAGGACTAAACCAGGACTAAACTCGGTCTAAACCAGGACTAAACTAGGACTAAACCAGAGCTGAACCAGAACTGAACCAGGTCTAAACCAAGACTAAACCATGATTAATCTTGGACTAGAACTTGGAACGAGAGAGAACCTGAGCCCGTGGAACAGGGGTGTCTGCAAAGCGCGATCGCGTCAGCTTCAGTCAGACCCGTGGAGCGTGGAGTTCTGCGCTGGTCCTTTCGCCCGCGGTCGCCCGACGGTTTACGCGAGCGCGTCTCCGGCGTTTCACTGCTGCTGATATCGCGACGATTTCAGTGAAAGTGTATAAAGAAAAACGAAAAACCCACCACTTCAATCCAGGTTAGGAATGCATTGTGACGCGCATTACTGACATTTGTACTGCGTAAAATATTAAAAAATGTTTTCCTGTAATGCCTTACATTACTATAAAAAGCAATGTATTACAGTAATTCGTTACTTTTATAACTATTTACTCCCAATGCTGCTGGTTTGTGACGAAAGAGAGAATAGAGCCTATCCACAGTTGAAATATACATTGGAAATTGTGTGTCCATTCCCCTTAGATCACCATGCTACCTTTTATTGTTCTGAAAATGCTATATTCACCCAAAACTATGTCTCCCATACATTTGCTCTCCACATTAAGTCACTCCCCCTTCAGAGTGCTTTCACGTTACAATCGGCGTGCATCCTGGTAATGAAACTACTGCACTACTCGCATCCGTTTTTAGAATAGTTTTGTGTCAAGCTTTTGTATACAGGCTTGTGGGCTGAGCATTGGAGGGTTCAAACCAGGGAGAGATTGCTAGATTACTCAAACATGCATAAATGACATGTAAAACCTCGCCAGGCACGTAGAAAGGTCGACACATTTCAATCAGTTAAACAAAAAAAAAAAATCTCGCATAGTGTTCTTACTTTCCTGATTTTTGTGATGTTATGTGAACCCAACCCTTTAACCCAGGCATGTCCAAACTACGGCCCGTGGGCCAAATGCGGCCCTCAGACAAATTTTTCTTGGCCCTCAGGCTTCCAGGTGAATTGGCCCAAATTACCTTACATCATTAAATAATATAACCTCTTACTGCAAGTTTTTGGAAAATCTATCTCGATAAAGTGAATATTTAATATTTAGTGTGAGGATCTTAGCATGAGCCATCAGTATTTATTCATGCTAAACGTGTTAAACATGCACATATTTCAGTTATTTACTGTACTGAGCACCAGTCTACTGCCCTCGATCAGCCCTCTGCTTCATCTGTGTTTAGATATGTGACCCTTGATGAAAAAAGTTTGGACACCCCTGCTTTAACCCTTTAATATTTTGAGCCCCCCTCGTGTTTGCTGGGGCCCTTTGCCTTTCCACAGCCCGTCGGTGTAACGCCCCTGGGACGTCTTAGCAGATGGACTTGAAATCCGACACCACCTCTGTACTTATGATATTGATTGCTTGTGTTCGTCTCATAGATCAGATCATAGACACAGAAGCCGCAGACGCCTGTGATATTAATAATGCATGTGTGCTTTATGGGCCCGGCATGAACGAGACGGCTCTTCTGAACGGCTCCTTGACGTGAATGGGTGGAATTGGATCAAATTTTTTTTAAAGATCCAAATCTTTTAATGTATTTTCATTTTAATGTATTTTTTTCATTGATGTAAGCTGAACCAACACAAGAATCAACACATAAAACATCTTTGGCATTAGTTTTTAGTATTATTGTTACTGTTATTATTATCAGTGTAGTGCAACATTTTATTTAGATTTTTTCATGGTTTCAAAGGGTAAACACACTTCCTCTCAATTTAGAACAATTTTATGCAAATCTGAGCCTTGGTCTGGTCTTCCTCTGATTATTTTGGAGATAAAGTGAGTTCTGACTGACTGAGATCAGTCACACGGGAGGAGCTTGGAGTAGAGCCGCTGCTCCTCCACGTCGAGAGGAGCCAGCTGAAGTGGCTCGGGCATCTGTCCCTGATGCCTCCTGGACGCCTTCCTCGGGAGGTGTTCAGGGCATGTCCCACCGGGAGGAGGCCCCGGGGCAGACCAAGGACACGCTGGAGGGACTATGTCTCTCAGCTTGCCTGGGAATGTCTCAGGATCCCCCCGGCAAAGCTGGAGGAAGTGTGTGTGGAAAGGGAAGTCTGGGAGGCCCTTCTCAGACTGCTGCCCCCGCGACCCGACCCCGGATAAGCGGAAGAAAATGGATGAATGGATGGAATGAGTTCTGTCATCAGCTTCTTCATCTAAATAAATGCATATATTTTAGGGGTGTAAGGGTGCATGTATTCATACCGAATCATTTCAGTATGGGGTGTTAGGTTCGGTGCAGGTCTGTGCATGAATTTGTGTGTGTTCCATCACTACATGTGCAGCTACACGGAGGCTCGACTCTTTAATATTCACAAGGGAACTCATCCGTGATTGGGGTGGAAGTGTGTCCTGCAGTGCTTTATAGTTAGGACAGCGGTTTTGACAACAATTGCACCTGCCTTGACTACATCCCTCTGAACCACATCAATCCTCGTCGTAGCCCAGTACTCACTTTCACCTTTCGCCAGCACAGAATCTCAGCCCACCTCCCTCCAAACCCGTGACCTCTGTCCCTGGCTAAAGTGTATTTTCAAACGCTGGACACGTTGCAGATCTGCACGCACGGCCGACGATGTGGACAAGTTGTTTTTTTCTGGCCAAAAATATGAAGATTGAATAAAACTTCATGCTGGAACTGTTAGTGCTGCGCTTTACTTTTTGAAAAGTTTTGTTTACTGTTTACAAGGAATTTATTTTGTATAATATTTCATACATTTGTTGTTTATTTGAGAATATTTTATTGAATTTACTAGTATTACCAAGCAGCACTTTGTTTTAACATTATACAAAAGGGAAAATAAAATAAATGCAAATTGTTGGTTTAATAAAAACACAAATAAACAATAAAGCAAATAGTTTTACATTTTTTTTCCCGTACTCAGTGTTGGGAAGGTTACTTTTAAAATGTATTCCCCTACAGATTACAGATTACACACCCCAAAATGTAGTTTGTAACATAATCCATTAAATTACTTAAAGTGAGTAATGTAATCTGAATACTTTGGATTACTTGATTTGTTGTAGAGAAGCAAAGACGAGGATATTGTAACGTAAGACTTTACTTAACCGTACTAAAAAATATTATTGATAGAAGACGAGGAGACCCGCCCACGCAGCATGGTTTAGTCCTGTTAAATCCTGTTTAGATCTGGTTTAGTCCTGGTTTAGTCCTAGTTTAGACCTGGTTTAGATCTGGTTTAGATCTGGTTTAGTCTTGGTTTAGACCTGGTTTAGACCTGGTTTAGTCCTAGTTTAGTCCTGGTTTAGACCTGGTTTAGACGGTTCCTGGTTTAGTCCTGGTTTAGTCTTGGTTTAGACCTGGTTTAGTTCTGGTTTAGTCCTGGTTTAGTCTCGGTTTAGTCCTGGTTTAGTCCTAGTTTAGTCCTGGTTTAGACCTGGTTTAGTCCTGGTTTTAGTGTCCTGGTTTAGTCCTGGGTTTAGACCTGGTTTAGTCCTGGTTTAGACCTGGTTTAGTCTACTTTAGTCTTGGTTTAGTCCTGGTTTAGTTCTGGTTTAGACCTGTTTAGTCCTGGTTTAGTCTCGGTTTAGTCCTGGTTTAGACCTGGTTTAGTCCTGGTCTAGTCTTGGTTTAGTCTTGGTTTAGTCCTGGTTTAGTCCTAGTTTAGTCCCAGTTTAGACCTGGTTTTAGTCCTGGTTTAGTCCTGGTTTAGTCCTGGTTTAGACCTGGTTTTAGACCTGGTTTAGTGTCTGGCAATGAGTGGAATTACTGGGAAAAAAAAAAAGAAACGGGATATAGCCTGAAATGTGAAAAATAGGAAAATCCTGCCGTGTAATCCATTTATTTCAACAAAGTAACTGTAATCCAATTACTACTCACTGAAACTGTAACTGTAACCGAATACAGTTACTCATAATTTGTACTCTGATTACTTAACTCTGGTACATGTAATCTGTTACTCCCCAACATTGCCTGTACTGTACCGAAAATGAACCCAACCATGATTTCAAAACCAAGGTACGTACCAAAATGTGAGTTTTTTGTACCGTTACACCCCTAACATAAGCATAACCTTGTCTTAAATGTGGAAAAGACAAAGGAGATCATTTTTGATCCCAAATCTGTCGGGGACCACAGCCCCGTTAATATCAGGGGGAGGGACATAGAGCAGGTGACATGTTATAAGTACTTGGGTGTGTTATTTGATTCTCAGCTCCAGTGGAGCCAGCAGGTACAGTCTGTCTGCTCAAGAATCAGCCAGCGTCTCTATTTTTTAAGACGGCTTAGGTTACATGGAGTTGACACCAATGTAATGCTGTTGTTTTATAAAACATGCATAGAATCTATCTTACGTTATGGCATGTCAACATGGTTTGGTAACCTCTCAGTCAAACTTAAAGCACAGATTTTTACCTTGACTAAAAGAGCAGGTAAAATAATGGGTGTGGCCCCAAGCTCACTTCAGCAAATTTTTGAGGAGACTGTGAGGAAGCTCAGCAGGAAGGTGATCAATGACCCAACCCATGTTCTTCACAGTCAGTTTGAGTTGATGCCATCAGGCAGAAGGTTCAGGGTCCCAAACTGTAAACTGAACAGATTCAAACATTCTTTTGTGCCACTAGCTGTTAAACTGCTAAACTCAGATAATGCAGTTAAAAAATAATTATAAAAGGCTTAGGGATTGTGCAATCAAAACTGCACATAGGTGTAGGGAATGTGCAATTAAAGCTACACATAGGCTTAAGGAATGTGCAATAATTAAATCTGCACATAGGCTAAGGGAATGTGCAATAATTATAACTAAAACTGCACATAGGCTAAGGGAATGTGCAATAATTATAACTAAAACTGCACATAGGCTAAGGGAATGTGCAATAATTATAACTAAAACTGCACATAGGCTAAGGGAATGTGCAATAATTATAACTAAAACTGCACATAGGCTTAGGGAATGTGCAATAATTAATAGAACAGAAGAATACAAGGGTTTGCCTGTTAAGGATAATTTAAGGGTCGTGTTGGTGCATCACTCGTGGTCATACTTGGTCTCATATTTACTTTGTTTTATGGTGTTTGTTTATGTGCTGCTTTGTGTTGTGTTGTCCTGTTTTTTGATAAAACATGTTACCCCCTGTCCCAAGACAAATTTCTCCCATGGGAGACAATAAAGGATTATCTTATCTTATCCTTATCTTATCTTAATATATACAGTATACGTCTTTTTGAAGTGAACTAATCCAAAAAGGGCACTGAAAGTCCTGTTGTCACTTGGCTCGTCTGGTGTTTCTCGGGTCATCAGCAGGAGCAGGTGGGAGTCGTGTTGGCGCTGTGTCAGAGGAGGGAGGGATAGAGAGATGGAGGGGCAGAGGGGGGGATGTCAGGTGTTTTGCCGTGCTGCGATACAGACTGGCCTTGGGCTCTGGCGGACGATGTCATCATTAAAGGACACACAGAGCGGGAGTAACAACAGGAAGAAGACCCGCTGTGACCACGCGGCACTGCTGTCTCCAATTAGTGACTTTTTGTGGCCCGGACCGGAGGAGGGAGGAGTCAGGTCTGGTGAAGACTTAATTTGATCTGCACGTGTTTTTTTTTTTTTTTTTTACAAGTAGGTGGCAGATGTGAGATCACGTGACTGACCTCCATTCACAAGTCCTAACGGTAAACACAGCGGCCGTGCCAAAACATCGCCAAAGTCCAGTTTCCTGCCCGAAACACATTCACACACAAATTACATCTGATATGTTTTGTGACGTACAGTGTTGGGGACTAAACCAGGACTAAACCAGGACTAAACCAGGACTAAACCAGACTAAAACCAGGATTAAAACCACAATTAAAACCAGCACTAAATCAGGACTAAAACCAGGATTAAAACCAAGACTAAACCAGGACTAAACTAGCAGTAAAACCAGGACTAAACCAGGACTAAATCAGGACTAAACCAGGACTAAAATCAGGACTAAACCAGGACTAAAATCAGGACTAAACCAGGGCTAAAACCAGGCTAAACCAGGACTAAACTAGTACTAAAACCAGGACTAAACTAGCACTAAAACCAGGACTAAACCAGTACTAAATCAGGACTAAACCAGGACAAAAATCAGGACTAAACTAGTACTAAAACCAGGACTAAACCAGGACTAAACTAGCACTAAAACCAGGACTAAACCAGGACTAAAATCAGGACTAAACCAGGACTAAAATCAGGACTAAACCAGGACTAAATCAGGACTAAACCAGGACTAAACTCGGACTAAACCCAGGACTAAACTAGGACTAAACCAGTTCTAAACATATGAGTGTGTCATGTGTCAGTATAAAACTCACCTATAGACACTGGCTCAGGGTGACTCACTCCACCTCCAGCCCTGCGCCTGCCCTGCACCTGCCCTGCACCTGCCCTGCCCTGCACCATTTAATTTATTTTCTCTAACTTCCTGCACACCTTATAACATGCTCTGAGACTATCACACACCTACACTCTGACATTTCCACACCTCATTAAAATACTTTAAAATATGAATTCATTTTCTAAACAAATACTAATTTAACTGCCAACTGTTGTTTGGTATATTTTTGGGTCACATCTTAAAGCCAAATTATGACAGTGACATTAAGTTTTAAAGTGCTAACCTACACAAACAGAGGAGAGGAGAGACAACACAAAGAGAGTTAACTTCAGTAATTATAATAATAATAATGATACTTTTTATTTGTATTGTACTTTACAGTTTGAGGAAATCTCAAAGCGCTGCACAGAAACTAGAAATGAAATCTGTTGATGATTAAGTGTCTTTAAAGTCTGACTCTCTAAACCAGTGATTCTTAACCACAGGGCCAAAGTAGAGCTGGGACCACCTCCTTGGGGGCCCTACAATCAGTACAATATAATGCATTTAATATGAGATAGGGCCCCAGGTTTCTTATTTATTTATTTAATGAGACAGGGACAGTGCACAATCTACATGAACCTTAACAGGAGAGATGTTTGTACCAGGTTGTAGCACCAGTGATCATTTCCACCTTTAATCCCTGTGCAGGTTCATTGACTGATTGTATTTAATTGACCTGAGCTATCAACTGTTCTTCCTGGAGACCTACGTAGCAAGTTTCGGTTATTTTGTTTAGAATATTTGGACCCCAAGATTGAAGAGGTTAAGAACTCCCGCTCTAAACTGTTTGAAAAGAGCTTTGTCACATGTAATGACCTTTAAGACAATGAACTAAACATCAACTGACAGAAAGTGTCATTAAGTCATTTATAAAATAAACTCAACAGAGGCAGATTGGCCACTATAATTACACATGGCGGCTTTAAATGAGACATTATGCACAGTTGACTTGAAGTGTGATGTGATAATGGTTTTGTCATCGCGCAGAATCAGCTCTGCGCTTTGAAACTGGAACTTAACTCTTCTAAACGGTGTTTATGATGTTTGAATAGCATTGTGTACTGTGTGTGTGCTGCCTCCATTGGTCTCTGCAGTTTCAAGTGTGTGGTGACATCACACATGACTGCCCCGATCACAGACACGTGTTTTCTGATACAAACATCTGGTTGCAGGGCAGAGTTTGAAGTGTGGATACTTGTTAGACCAATCACACTGTTCCTTATACCTCCAGACTCCGCCCCCTCACTCTCCCCTTTAGTGCTCTAAACCTGCCCCTCCTTCTTCCCTTCAGTCCTCCAAAACCCCCCACCCTCCCCACCCTCACTCCCCCCTTTAGTCCTCCTGTCGCCGCCCCTCCTCCCCCTCACTCTCCTCTTTAGTCCTCCAGACCCCGGCCACTCTCCCCTTTAGTCCTCCAGACCCCCCCCCCCACTCTCCTCTTTAGTCCTCCAGACCACGCCCACTCTCCCCTTTAGTCCTCGAGACACTGCCCCTCATCCCCCTCACTCTCCTCTCTAGTCCTCCAAACCACGCCCACTCTCCCCTTTAGTCCTCCAGACCCCCACCCTCACTCCCCCCTTTAGTCCTCCTGACGCCGCCCCTCCTCCCTCCTCACTCTCCTCTTTAGTCCTCCAGACCCCGGCCACTCTCCCCTTTAGTCCTCCTGACGCCGCCCCTCCTCCCCTCCTCACTCTCCCCTTTAGTCCTCCAGACCCCCCCCCCCCCCCTCCACTCTCCCGTTTAGTCCTCCAGACCTCGCCCCTCCTTCCCCTCACTCTCCCCTTTGGTCGTCCAGACCCCCACCCCTCCTTTCACCCTCCTTTTAGTCCTCCAGGCTCCACCCCTTCTCCTCCCCTTCCCCTTCTGTACGACTTCTGCTCAGAAAATCACAGACACATCATGGAAGCAACACACTAACTTGCAATAATTCCAAAAATAAAAATGTCATTCCTCTGTTGAACATAAGTACAGTTTGCGAGATTAATTCATGCAGATTCACCTTGGTAACCTTGAGCACCACCTCTCCATATTTATGTACGTAGTCTTTGTCAGGCAATTCGAGACGTTTTAGTAAATAAAGATCCTTGACACGTTCCTGGTCCGGGTCTCTGCTCCTGCTCTGACTCTCTGACTTATGTTTATGGATCTATAAGTGCACAGAACCTGGAGAAACCTGAAGCGGCCTGAAGCTGGCACCTCCGCACCTCCAGGGAGCAGAGTCTGGAGAAGATCCATACCAGATCCTGTTTCATGTCCACATCTCCAGCTCCGGTGACTCATGTGGAGGTAATGGAATCGCAATGTTGGTACCACACACAGCGAAATGAGATCAGTTTTACTTTTAAATGCACGATGTAGGAGTTTTGGACGTTTTCGTATTGGCAATTCTGTTTTTCTCAAGTATTTTTATTGACTAAAAAACATAAGGAAACCACAATCCAAAGCTTTTAGCCTATGTTATTATGTTGTAACTTCCTCAAAAACAGACCTGGAGTTGTGTTTTTTTCATTCACACGTTTGAGTAACATTTTATTATTAGTCTGTTTACATCTCCAAAGCTCAAAATCCTCTTTTCCACCTTGTGATGTCATGAAGAGGTAGTTTTGAAGTTAACAGCTACATTTTATAATCTTTTTTACTATCAATTCTTGGACTAAAATCATTCAAATAATTCTAATGAAAGTGTTTGTAGTTTTAAAAACACACTGGAGCACTTCCTGTATCTCCGCATGACATCACAAGGTGGAAATGAATGTTTGATTTATGATTTATGTGCGAATGAAACAAAACAAAACAACTCCAGGTATGTTTCTTTTTTTTTTTTTTTACTTTTATTGCCACAAATCAATTCACATCAACAGTCCTTCACGCAATTTATATAATTACTTTTTTTTTTCCCCCTCCTCTCCCTTCTAGAAGAATACAAGAGCTGTAGTTGAGACGTTAATAGTTCCATTGTATAAACTTGTCAGATTTTTGATATCCACTGATCAATGGTCGGTGTTTCAGGTTTCAGCCAGTAGATAGTGATCATTTTTCTTGCAGTCATCAGAAGAAGATGCAGCAGAAAGCACTGATCATGAGAGAGACCATCAGGAAATGGATCAAGCAAAAATATCCTTGGGTCCATCAACAGGTCCACAGCCAATATGTTTTGTAGAACATCTTTAACATCAATCCAGAAACGTTTTATATTGGGGCAGTCCCAAAATATGTGAGTCTGGTCGCCCACAAGTCCACAATTCCTCCAACATTTGTCACTAAGGCTACGTTCAGACTGCAGGGCTTAATGCTCAATTCAGATTTTTTTGTGAAATCCGATGTTTTTGCGAGGTCGTTCACATTTCCAATTAAATGTAACTTGTATGTGATCTTCAGTTTAAATGGCCCAAAAGTGTCCCGCATGTGCACTGGAGGACACGACGACGTTAACCGCAGCGAGCGTGCTCTGTGTTTACGGAAGTTGTCCAAACATGGACGCAGCATCGAGCACCTGGAGATTTTAAAGTTCCTCTCGTACCGGAGCCAGAACATGAACAACTTACTTGTTTTAAGGAGGAGATTGAGAAGGAGAAGGACGAGGTTTTTGGCAGCGGCAGCGACGTCCGTTGAAAGGAACGTGTGGATGTGGAGACGGAGCCAAGAGTGGTGATGTGCTTCACTTCAGTGACACGGAGTTCATTTAAAGATTTTCGCCTACTTCAGTGCAGAATAGTGACGTTTGTGGCTTGTTGATAACGTGTAGGTGGATGAATGCACTTTAGCCGTTCAGACTGAAGTCGCATGTCAAAAGATCGGATATGTATCGGTTTTAGGAGCACATATCAAAGTGTCCTGGGTCGCATTTGAAAAAATCGGATCTGTGTCGTTCAGACTGTCATTAAAAGATCAGATACAGGTCACATAGGGGCCAAAAAATCGGATTTGGTTCACTTCAGGCTGCAGTCTGAACACAGTACATTTCGAAATAAAAGTTTTCAGCGGGGTTCTAAAGAATCTCCTCAAACTCCTTCCAAATTTGACTTCCCACCCCTCAACGACAACCAGAACAAACACTCTCCCAGGTATCGTCATCCAGTGTCACATTCATTTCCATTTCCCACTGTTGTTTTATATGATCTGTGTTATCGGACACGTCCATCAACAATTTTTGGTAAATCTTGCTCACTTGCTTTTTCAGTACACAACACCAGGTATGTTTTTGATGACGAAACATAACATACTGTAGATCCATAAATAGAATAATATGAGCCCTTTAAACTAAATCATAATAAAAATCGATTTACTAGATTTATTTTTGGATTTATTTATCTATAGATTTGTTTTACAAGTTTTATTAGAATCGGCATGAAATACTTAATAGTTAAATTTAAATGGGTACGTTAAAATTTTTACTTGAAGATTTTTTTTTTTTTCCATGTGAGCATTTTTTGCAAAATTGAGTACTTCTTCCACCACTGCCTGTTCGCAATTTTTTTAGTCTTTCCAAATAAATGTTCCTTTCATCATGTGCTGTACGGTAAAAGCTGCTGTATAATAAAATATACTTTATTCATGTTACATTGCAACAACTCCAACTAACAGAGCTCAACAGTGACCACTCGGACCCTAAGTCTTGATGGACGTTTTTCAGAAATACTAGTACTATTTCTTTGTCTACAGTATAGATTAAACCTATATATCACAAAGGAGACAAGCAGGTCACTGCTCTACACTATTACAGGTCAGATCTGTGGAGAGTCACCGATATTCACATAAGAAATGATGGTATTGTGTGTGTTTTTCTCGTTGCGGAGGATGTCATTGTCTTCTGAACATCTGTCCAGTCAGCAGCCTTCTCCATGATTGTGTAGCCGAGACCATTTAAAGGCTCAGGAGACTCCATGGAGAATCAGTGGCTCTCTAATATTGAGTGCGTATACATGCACATCAATAACCCGGTTATGATCGGGTTTTTTGAGTATCCCGGTTTCTTGATGGTGCATGTAAACGCAGTAACCCGGTTTCAGTAACCCGGTTATGGCAGTATCCCGGTTATTAGAAACCGTGTTACTGTAGCTGGTTTATTCCGATAGTAACCGGGTTACTTGTGGCATGTATACGCAGTACCCCGGTTACTGCAACATAAAGTTGAGTGCGCATGCGTCCAAAAGACACTTTCCAGCCTTTCACCACAATAGTAGTGACATAAATAAATTAACCAACATAAATAAAGTGACCAAACGAGTGAAATGACTGTAAAATAAAGAGCTGCGCTAAACCTGCACACGTACAATCTGCACTTGTACGACCTGCACTCGTGTGATCGCTGAAAAGCTAAAACATGAACTATCTCCTATACTCTATATGCACGAAACACACTTACCATCATTAGCACCTCTTCTGTCACAGAAATAACACACATAATCCACAGAGTCGTGTCATTTAGTCCAAAAGAAACTGATCGCATCAGCGGCGCAAAGAGCGAGTTGTTTTTATCGCCGCTAACAGTTTATGCTAATTAGCCAAACGGTCTTAAGTTTCGTTTCTGTAAAACATAAACAAATGTGATCACAGCTGAATTATATGATCAAACGGGCTGATGTGTCTATAGTGTTTATGGTTTATATGTTGTAAAGTTGAGTTTATTTATGCAGAAGATTTTAATGAAGAATCTGCAC
Source organism: Boleophthalmus pectinirostris (assembly GCF_026225935.1). NCBI lineage: Eukaryota > Metazoa > Chordata > Actinopteri > Gobiiformes > Gobiidae > Boleophthalmus > Boleophthalmus pectinirostris. The sequence goes on along the minus strand of NW_026571095.1, from coordinate 31,539,920 downwards.
AGTGGATTGTGGGAGATCTCGTAGCTCCTTAGCTTCTTATGCTAAAGGAGCTCACGGTTTGTATTTTTCCTGGTTTATGAAAAAATCGATTTAAGTTAATTTTTGCGCCTGCGCATTTGTAAGATTATGTCAAGAAACCGGGATACTCCATTTGATCATGTATACGCGGATATGAGTGTCCCGGTTTCTCAGTGCGCATGTAAACGCAGTAACCCGAATACTGACAGAACCGGGATATGGCTAATAACCGGGTTATTGATGTGCATGTATACGCACTCATTGTAATTTTTCAATATTCAAATGTTCTGAGACACAGAATTTTAGTTTTTTGTTATGTATATACAATCATAAAAAATCAAGAAAAAAACTGTAGAAAGCTGCACTATGTGGGTTTGACTTTCTGAAAGGCGTGACAAGAAACATTAAACTTTTTCATGATATTCTAATAATTTGTGATGCATTAGTAGTTTCTGTGTCACAGCAGCAGAAATTCATTTTCAAACTAAAACATGTTCCTGACTAATAGGGATGTAACGATATCCTCTCGATATGATATTACGGTACGATATTTTTTGGGATATTTTGGAGAGGATGATATAATTGTAGATTTGTAGGACATATTTCTGCTTTTAAGATACTTTGACAAGATTTTAGTGTGAATTATTTCCATCATAATCCCAAGAATTCAAGTAAAAACATATCTCTTCTGCGCTGAAATGAATCATGGGATATGTAGTTTCCAATGTTTTCAAGCTGTTACTACTGTCAAACCATGCATTTAAGCAAAGGAACTTGTAATTCGATGTATTGTGACAGCGCACGATATCATTGTGAGACTTTTGACGATGCGATATCATGATATTTTGGTTATTGTTACATTCCTAATCTTAGGCTGATTTATCTGATCTGCTTTATCACATGAGCCTCTTGGACTCTCAGGTCCTCAGGTCTCATCCTTAAAGTGCCCCAAGAGTCCAAACTAAAATTCAGCTCATTCATTCAGTTTTTACGGCCCCCGTTTGTGGAACAGTCGACCTGAGGATCTGAGGTTCGCTGCCAGTGTTCATATTTTAAAAAAGTAAACTCAAAACATATCTTTTCAGCTTAGCTTTCAATTGAAACTTTGACTAGTTTTAAATTTAATTATTATGACTATTTTACTTAGTCTGCATCTAATTTTAGCTCTCCACTTTTTATTTTTACTATTACTCGGGATGTAACAATATCCAAATCTCTCGGTACGATATTGCCACGATATGCACAACATTTATTGCGATATTTTGGAGAGGATGATATAATTGTAGATTTGTAGGAGACATTTCTGCTTTTAAAATACCTTGACAAGATTTTGCTCTGAATTATTTACTTCATAATCCCAAGAATTCAAGTAAAAAACATATTTCTTCATGTTGTCTGTGCTGAAATGAATCATGGGATATGTAGTTTCCAATGTTCATAAACTGTTACTTCTGTAAAACTTTTTAATTGAAACTTTGACTAGTTTTAAATTAAATTATTATGACTATTTTACTTAATCTGCATCTAATTTTAGCTCTCCACTTTTTATTTTTACTATTACTAAGGATGTAACGATATCCAAATCTCTCGATACAATATTATAACGATATGCATCTCACGGTACGATATTTATTGTAATATTTTGGAGAGGGGGATATAATTGTAGATTTGTAGGACACATTTCTGCTTTTAAAATACCTTGACAAGATTTTGGTGTGAATTATTTCCATCATAATCTCAAGAATCCAAGTAAAAAAACATATTTCTTCATGTGCTGCGCTGAAATGAATCATGGGATATGTAGTTCCCGATGTTTACAAGCTGTTGCTACGGTAAAACCATGCATTTACACAAAGAAACTTGTGATTCGATGTATATTGTGAAATCCCACGATATTATTGTGAGACTTTTGACGATACGATATCATGATATTTTGGTTATTGTTACAGCTTTACTGACTAATGGTTTGAAATCAGGAAAAGCCGCTTTAAAATGCATTTCCTCCTCCTGCTGTACAAAGTGAATCAGCAGTTGTAGTGTGCGAGTGTGTCACTGTCTTATGCGTACGTCCCCGTGTTATTGTTGTGTTTGCAGCTGTTTGTACTCCATTTTCCTCTGGGACAATAAAGTCAATTCTGATTGTGTTTGCAGTTTTTCCCCAAGCAGGAGAGAGAGCGGATGACATCTGTTTCATTCACTCGTAGTACTCACAGTACCTCTGCGTTCTCCTCCAACAACGTGAAAGATGCCGACGTGTTTTAGCAGGAACAAAGCTCATATGAACTTTTTCCCCTTTTGTATGTTTCTCGGAGAATAAGACAAACAACTTGCACAAACAAATGTTCTCTGTGGCATCCTTTATCTTGTCCATAAACACTGCAATTTTCCAGTGCCATCTTTTTACATGAACTCAAGGGTTTTTTAAAACGCCTGTACCTGATTTCAAACCATGATGGGAACATGTTTTAGGATGAACTTTTAGGCTGCGTTTATATGATGACTGTCTGAACAGAAGATGCAAAACTGGTGTAGAATCTTCACATTTTGTTGCGTGTTTAGACAAGTGTTTTTCGAGAGGAAATCTGAGCGCATACGGTGATGCAAATTGTGTGGAATTTGATTGGGTATGCATGCCAGGCGGCGAGGTGGTGACCATAGACTGTATCAAAGAATTGGACTAAGCAAGTGTGACGTCACCCATAGTGTACAGGATCATTTTTAGACCAAAATGACAAGGCTCACAGCAGCAGGGACAGAGAGAGCAGCGACAAGATCCTGAAGACTATATCAAGTAATAAAGTATTGTGAGTGTACTGCGTGCGTATATTAAATACTGAAATCATATATTTGTTTGAATATTACACAATGAGTTGATGCTTAACCACCAAAATCTGATATAAATGTTTAAAAATACTGCGTGAAGGTTGTGTACTTTTAAGGAAATTCTTTACAGAGCAGCTGAAGTGGGGTCATCTTGGCTGGCACCAAGCCCAAATAGACTTGGCTGTAATTTAAATCTGGAGGTCATCCCCTCATGGTAAACGAAAACGGAGATGCTTCAGGGAGGATCCAAGGCGTGTACCTGCTCAACGTATCATTTGCATATTCATGTTGATGTTTTATTTTTCTGGGTTGAGGGAAACACAGGCGTTCAGATCGCCTGATGTAAGTCCTGTGTAGCTGTAGGCCATCAGGGACAGTGATTTGACCCAGAGCTCCGTATTAGAATTGTATTGAATAGGGAATACATTTTTGTGATTTCAGTTGATCAATTCCAGTTGTAATTTAGTGATAGAACATGCCTAACAATCCAAAATGTAAGTCAATTGGAGCCAGAGTCAAAAGGAGCCGGAAGAACCTCCTGACGAACTTCCTATTTGGCACCCGGTGGCGGCTACAGCGTTAGGTATGTCCACTCATATATACGGTCTATGGTGGTGACTCTAGGTGGTGATGTATGTGACGTAAACACGTACGTGATGTGAGCAGATCTGACCAGAGTTTTGCGTCTTGGGCAGTGTAGACGGAAACACTACGGTGGAGCGTATTCAACTTTTCCACTCTGGAGGGTGGTTTCAGATTTTTGCTTTTTAAGCCCCAAAAACGCCGTCACTGTCTAAACGAACGGCACTTCCAATAAAATATTGCGTTGTTTTACCAGCAAGCGTTCTTGTGTGAACAGGCCCTTAGGCCCGGCCTCTTAGTCATTTCTGCTGAAACTCCTGTTTGGGATTGTGTCAGGCAGCGGTTTGTTCATAATTCATAAATTTTTGCTTCTTTATCATATTTAAACAGTCTAGAAAATGGACCACGACCAAGAAACGTGTCTGTGATACTGTCAATTGGTTTTCAGTATTGCCTGAATTATTTTTTATGGAAGTAGATTTCCGTAGATTATGTATTATTACTATTTCAGTAGGATCATTGCTACTTTACAGTTTGTTTTTCTGGTCATCAGTGAATCTCACTGACATACTGCACATGGTCTGGAAAAGCAAAGAAAAAGAAAACACTTAGGCGGCTGAAAAACACAGGCAGATTTCTGCAAAATCAATAAGCAACTGTTACATGTAATTTTATTTGTAAATGATATGTGACCAATGAGCTCCTTCATTCCACATATCACTGAAAAAAAACCTAATCTGGTGTAACGATCATGTCTGTCCGAGCTTGAAACGTAGATATCATGTAGATGAGAAGATATCAGTCTGGATTTGTCAGGCAAATGCAATGCAAGATGTTAAAAGAACTTAACTTGACAAGAAGAAATTATAATCAGATACAAGCTTTTTACTTCACCGTCTCTTTGAAGGTCTGAGCTCAACGCACCATCAAAATAATGCAATGCCCAATAAGAGCCAGCGGCCTGTGTTGAGCGTACAGTGAGTCTTCAAATATCAAACGTATGCTTTTGATCCACAGCATATTGAGTGCGGCTCGTGGTGATTGGTCCAGAGCCTCACTGGGAGAGCACTGCAGACTGTGGCCGTGAATCTTTTATAAGTTCAAATGGAGATGTTGTGCTGCTGTTAAACATTCACAGTCTGCTTTAGAATGAACACAGACTGGAATGAGGGATACGAGCCCGGGAAGACAAGAAGGAGAGAAAAAAAAAAAACACATCACGTGGAGCGGAGAGGTGAAGAGGTGGATTTGGAAGCAATAAAAAGCAGCGTGTACATGTATGTGCTCATGTATATTACAGTTATGGTGGCAACTCATCTCAGGAGCTGTATCTGGGTTTTACAGTCTTACAAATGTGAAAATCAGAACTAGTTTTTATAGAATGGTTTGCAGTGGTCCAACATTATCCATGCAGAGGCTGATTTATGCCCCTCGAGCAGCTACTCTCAGCAACAAGAGTGGGGTCTTGCAAACAACATAACAAATAACAATGTGCACTTCCTGATTAGAGGACAATACAGAGATTCACACAGCGGACCTATTTTGAACGAAGAGCTGCTTATACAATAAATTTGAAATACATGAGGACCTTTAAAGGAGCGCTGTGTATTTAGAGGGTTTATCACCTGATTCATCAACCGGTTTCACTTTGTGGAAACCGTCTGACCTCGCAGCATTAGGATTCATTCACTCAACGGTAGGCGGGTACTTTTTTTTGTGTAACCAATCGCTAATTGGTCATGACATATGTAATGCACCAAATCCCGTAAAAAAAGAAGGGCAATTACGTCTTTCCCCTTGATAAAAATCACCAAACATTCTTTTTGTTCCGGCTTAAAATCCTTGATCTCGGGAATCGTTGCCAACACTGAATGTCTGTCCATCTTGACCGCTTTGTTTACTGTTGCGCTGTTCCACAAAAGGGACAGGCGCTTGAGTTTGACGTCATGTCTTCACAGCTCTTCTCTGATTGGCCGGTGCACGGTTTACAACTTCCGGGGTTCTTGCAAACCGACTAGTGTATTCTGATTCCTGACCTAGTCGCTGGAGAGAAGCAGAAGCAGCTGTGGCTAAAATTACACAGAGCGTGGAGTGAATGAATAATGAACTGTACAGCAGTGGTCCCCAACTCCCGGGCCGTGGACCAGTACCAGGTCGTGGGTCATTTGGTACCAGCCCCCACACCTAAAACTTGAAAATATTGTCCCTAAGAGCGCCGCCGCAATCCACCGATACGTGAAATATTGTCAGACATAAAACCAGTCCGTGGCGCAAAAAAAGGTTGGTGACCACTGCTGTAAGTGTCAAAAAAGCACAACATAAAACTGATTTATTATTTGGCCATACCAGCTTGTCAAAGTCTGATCCCGTCAGATCTCAGAAGCTAAGAAAGGCTGGGCTTGGGTAGTACTTGGATGGAAGACCACTGGAAGTATTGTTGTGTAATTAGGCAAGACACTTCACCCACATTGCCTAGTATGAAAGTGGTGTGTGCGTGAGTGATGGTGGTGATCGGAGGGACCGATGGCACAGATTGGCAACAGTAGTATCTTACCATCACTGAGTGTTGAGTGAATGAACTGTAAAGAGCTTTGGGTATCCTGAAATGATTAATTAAAACACAAATAATTATTATGAATACACCCTAGAGTCACTGAAACGATGAAATTAACATGTGCTCGTGCTACATTCTGTAAAAGTGTTTGTAGTTGTGCTCTGACACTCTGAATCCTGACTGACAAACACATAAACAAACACACACACACACAATACGGGAGAATAGTACCACTGTGTCTGTTATCTGCATATGTAGCTCTGAGCCGCATCTCTAACGAGCAGCAGAGGAGCCTGAGCTGCAGTCTGACACACAGGTAAATGCACAGAATAAACATGCAGCTCTTTTAACTAAAACAGGAAGTCTATGTTGTCTGCGCTTTTGCTTTTACTATGAACTACAATCACAACTGACCCGGGTTGCCAGAGTCTAAACCTGCCAATAAAAGACAGTTTATTGTCCCAGTGTGGTAGTTACAAGTCTCTACATGGAGCCTTTTAGCTACAACTGCAGTGAGGTGTAACTCTTTCATGCCCATGACAAATGTAAAGACAGAGATCTTGTTCCTTTGTCTCATTCTTAGGGCTAGCGGGTAAAAACGACAAAATATTTTATCAGAAGTGCCTTTTGTTTAGACGATGACAGCGTTTTTGGGGCTTAAAAATGCAAAAATATGAAACCACCCTCCAGAGTGGAAAAGTTGAATCTGTAGTGTTTCCGTCTACACTGCCCAAGACGCAAAACTCTGGTCAGATCTGCTCACGTCACGTACATGTTTACGTCACATACATACAGCACACAGAAACAAACATGTCGGATCATTTCCATTCGTCGAACCTTCAAGCTCTAATAAACTTACAGGAGGCTCCCAACAAATGTACAGAGAAGGATCTGCAGTTACCTCTGTCAAATTCTGGATGCACCAGTTCATCACAGACGAGTCAGACGGATATGGACGAGACCTGGAGAACCAGTCGATGGTGGGACAACTTTGTGGAAGGAGCAGCTGATGAAAATGCGTGGCGTGAAAACTTCTGTATGTCCAAAGACGCCCTTGTTGCTTTAAGTAAATATATACCCAATCAAATTCTACACACTTTTGCGTCACTGTATGCATGCGGATTTCCTCCCGAGAACACTCGTCTAAACGTGGAATAAAAAGTGAAGACGCGATTTAGGTAGTGACCATTCATATCGGAGAGAGGCATTTTAGGTTTAAACTAGGGTGACCAAACGTCCGTTTTTCCCTGAACATGTCCATTTTTTCCAATGAGATTCATTTGGTCTTCCAATATTCTATGTTATTAGGTTCTTTTTCTCAGACCTAGAGTGTTATTTCATAGTTTCGACTGCTCACTAGCTGAAACTGTCAGGTATGAAATAACACTCCAGGTCTGAGAAAAATAACCTAATAACATATGTCCATTTTTTGCATCCTGTCCTGGGTGTCCGGGTTTTTTTTTTTTTTTAAGTGATGCAAATGTTCAGGTTTTCATTACCGTTCATTGGGGGTATTAAACTGAGCATCTCTCGTAGCGTCTGTGACTCAGAAGGAGCGAGTCGGTCAGTCTGCAACATGCCGAAGTGCAAATGCACATTTAACAATGACTTGTACAAAAGAATTCCACATTTTCCATCCTGGTCGGGACAACTGGGAGCACATGTGCACAGGTTGCGAAGTGAGAGTACAGTGTTCCCTCGTTTATCGGGGGGGTTACGTTCTAGAAATAACCCGCGATAGGTGAAATCCGCGAAGTAGTCAACTTTATATTTTACAATTATTATATCTGTTTTAAGTCTATAAAACGCCTCAGCACACACTTTATACACTTTTCTCACTCAGGAGAGGTGCAAGCCTTTTTACATCCTTCTTAAAACTTATTGCTGCTTTTGTTATTTTCCTCCTTCTTTATGTAACGAACTGAAGATTCATTTATTCCGTAATGGAGCCCTACAGCGCAGAATCCTGCACGGGTCCATTTTTGGAGACCCCCAGTACAACACCGCACCCGCCTGTTAACCCGAGATTATATCAAACTTTTGCGCTGCCTACGCTACGGACTGAACTAGGACTAAAACAGGAGTAAACCAGGACTGAAACAGGACTCAGCCCCACCTCCCAACTCCAGTAAGGTGTCCGGGTTTTCACAAATGGAAATAAGGTCACCCTAGTTTACCACCCACAGTTAGAGACTCCCCCAGCTTTACGACTTTTAAAGGCCATTTAAAGACATGGCTCAGGTCGACACAGGTGTGTGATCTTTTAATATAGTTTACAATGTGCTATGTGCAAAGTGCAATATGCTATTTATTAAGTATTTTAATATTTAAATTACGGGCAGTATGTAATATACAAAAGAATTTTACCTTCGAGGGCACGTGCAATACATTGTAGAAAAGCACTTTATAGTAATTTTAGCAATGGGCTGTGTGCAATATCTATACACTGGCATCTTAACTAAACAAGGCAGCGTGCAATTTTGATCAAATAATCCAACATCCTTTGCTTGACCTGTGTCTGTGATCTTGTGACTGACCAGCTCTTTGTGTCTGTATATTTGTATTATTGTATTGTCTGTCGGGGTGTATTGTTTTTACTGTGATTTTGTTTTATGATTACATTTATGATTTACATATCATGTATATGTTCATTAATGTGTTTTGTCCCTATTTTTTTAAATAAATAAATAAAAAAATAAAAAAAAGTTTAAACCAACTGGATTTTGACATTGAAACATAACATAAATTGGCCATCTTATATTTATGTATTGACTTTAAAATGTAATCAGTTTCAGCTCTTTTTGGTTGGACACAGCAGTAGGACACAGTAGGACACAGTAGGACACAGTAGGACACAGTAGGACAGCGTGGACATGCCTGAGGCGGGGTTCTGCTCTCCGCTCGGCGTACACTGTTTCCACACACCGCCAGCTCATTCAGAATCGGCGGCATGTGTGGCTCTGGCTCTGGCTCACTGTTGCTATGATTTATACACAGGGCAGGTCTGAATGTGCACAGCCAATTAAACATGGACAGAGCAGAGCAGTGATGGGCTGGTCGTTAGCCGAGGGTTAATTAGACACAGACAAATCCACTGACCTCATTTACATACAGTGCAGAGCCTTGTTTATGTTTAAAGCTCCACAAGGTTTCTGGTGAAGGGTCTGTTACGTCATAAAAAAACACGTGTATTTCAATAAAAGCAAGATATATTTGTTTAAAGAGAGGGTATTTACATTTATTTAACTATGAGGTTAATTTGCCAACAATATATTTAGATCGACATGTTACCTTTTGTTGTTTTGAAAATGCGATGTTCACCTAAAACCAGGGATGTAACAATAACCGAAATATCGTGAGATCGTATCAACAAAAGTCTCACAGTAATATCGTGGACCGTCACAATATATCGAATTACAAGTTTATTTGCTTAAATTCATTGTTATGGTGCAGCAACGAATAAAAAACAGAGGGAACTACATCAATCCGTGTATCATTGGTTCATTTGTTTTTCAATATAAAACCAAAAATAAGAAAATTATTATTTGTGTCTAAAAACCAAAATGAAAAAAAAAAAAAAAAAAAAGGACAATGATTTGTTTTTTCAGTTTTCAATTTTGTGTTTAAATGAAAAATGGAGAAAAAAAAAAACAGATAAAGGCCGTTTCCTGTTTCCGTGACCAGGACCAGACCAAGACCAGACTGGGACCAGACCGGGACCAGACCGGAACTGAGACCAGGACTTAGACCGGGACCAGACCAGGACTGAGACCGGGACCGAGACCGGGACCGAGACCGGACCGAGACTGGACCGAGACCGGGACCGAGACCGGTACCAGACCGGGACGGAGACCGGGACCAGGCCAGGACCAGACGGGGACTGAGACCTGGACCAGACCGGGACTGAGACCTGGACCAGACCGGGGCCAGACCAGGACTGAGACTTGGGACTAGGACCAGGACTAGACCGGGACCAAGCCAGAACCAGACCAGAACTGAGACTGGTACCATACCAGGACTGAAAACAGTTTAGTCCTGGTTTAGTCCTGGTGCAGTTCGTATGGGACGCAAAAGTTTAAGTCACGAAAACGGGAAACGACCTTTATCTAAATAATTTAGAAAACTGTTGTTTTTTCGTTTTCTTATTTTTGGTTTTATATTGAAAAACGAATGAACGAATGATACACGGATTTACATAAACCATGATCCTTTGCGCTGTTTCAGTCCAAACTACATGCTGAAATAATGGTTATTAAGCACTTTTAAATCTTAATTATTTGGATTATGATGAGACAAAAGTAGCATATTCACTATTTTGTTCACCTACGGTACAATAAATATCATACCGTGAGATAGATATTGTGAAAATACCGTATCGAGAGAATTGGATATCGTTACATCTCTTCCTAAAACAACTAGTTTTATAAGTCTCACGTTCCGAGTCTCTCCTCCTTTTGCTCTCCATGCTAAGTCACTCCCCGTTCAGAGCACTATCACATCACAATCAGCGTGCATCCTGCAAATGAAACTACTGAACATCGCATGAAGTTTGTCAAGTTGCCGTGTACAGTTTGTATCATGTTTCTGGGTATTCATGGAGGACTGTAATGTGGGACATTGGTGACGTAGACTTGTGGGCGGAGCTTGGATATATATAGATATCTACATATATAATAATAATCCCATAACAGATGTATTAAAAAGGTGTGAGACTATTTGGCTCGACAAACTCATTACAGCTCATTATATCAGTATAAAAATAAAACTGGTCTGTGTTGACTCATCTGATTGTTGTTATTGACTGGCCCCCCTCCTCTGCCCTGACCGCCGCTCTGGCCTCTGCTGTGTACATGAACACCGCTGCCCTCTGTGTGTGTGTGTGTGTGTGTGTGAGCACAATCACACAGTCTGTTTGATGCCTCACAGCTGGCTCCTTGTTCATTCTATTATCCTTTTTCATGCTTTCAGCACAAACATGAGAAATGCCTAAAGCTAGTTTGTATTAAATATAAAAATATATAATTTTGCTTGTTATGATATAACTTCTTTCAGACTTCTCATTTGCACATCCACAAATGCACATTATAATGACTTTGTTTTGGCCCAGAAAGCGGCATACCTTGAGTCCAAACATGATCATGAATTAGTCATTGAGCGGCTAGCTTCAAAGCTAGCTTAGCGGTGTAATAAAATAATGAAATCTGTGTGTGTTGCTGCGCACCAGGAGCTCGGATCAAACACCTGCTCCGGCCTGGACCTGGAAGCACTGGACTGTAAACATGCACATCTTTATGCATTCAAATAACAACACTTAAACATGTACTTTATTTATGTACATGTATTTAGTTTTTTATTTTTGGGTGATTATAAATGAAGCATCTTTTTCCATATGAGAACCTTGGCCTCACATTTGTAGGAGCTCATTTTCAGCTCATTACTTGCTCATCAATTTGTCAAACTTGAACTCCTCACACCTCCTGGACTGTTTCAGTAGTTAAGTTAAAAGCTGGTTGACCAACAACTAGACCAACAACTAGACCAACAACTCGTGTGGGTCATCGCCGTAACAAGCTCCAGTAGCAAGCCTAAAGAAAACATGAGTAACCTATTTTTTGAACTACAAGTCACACTTTTTTTCATGGTCTGAGTGGTCCTGTGACTTATCCTCCAGTGCAACTTATATTAAAATTTAAAATTTTATATTTATCTTATATAAAATGTTATATATATATTATATTAATATTAAAATTTTCACACTGACAGTCAATAGAGGGCGCTCTAGTCTTGTGTGTGAGTATCTGCTGCTCCTGTTCCTCCTGTACCACTGTCACTTGGCTCTACTGCACATGTCTCCTGCAGAAAGAGCCGCTGTCCTGTCTGTATCATGTCAGTTGATCGCACCATTACTTCTGCCCCACTGAAAATTTGACATTTAAACAACTGAGGTGTCTGAACACAAATGCCCCCAAGAAGAAAATCATATTTTGCAGATTACAAGCTGCAAGTCGTAAATGAAATCTGCAGCAGAAAATGGTAATCAAGCAGCAGAAAGAAAGTTTGAGTGAGAAACTTGTGACACCGGGAGGATGCAACAAGCAACTTTCCTGGAAGTCAGTGGATGGATGGACAAAGCCTGGACTTCAGTGACGCCGAAACCATCTTGTCAGGATTCAGAAAGTCCGGAATAATTCTAACTGGAACTGATGCTGAGTCTGACGACAGCAACACAAAAGATGAAGCGATGCTCTGTTTACCTCCGGAGGTCGTGGAGTTGCTCAGAAGTGACACCGAGGATGAAGAATTGAATGGATTTAGTGATTTGGAGTGAGATGGAGAGTTTGTTAAACTTGTTCTGTTCTGTTGTTTATGTTATAGTTTAATCTGAAGAACTGTTCATATGTGACGTTAACAGTCTGTTGTTCTCTGTTCTACTGTTTTTACTAGAACTTGACGTTCAAGATGAAATGTCGGTTCCTGATTTCAAATAAATTTCCGCAAAAAATGTGACTTATATATGTTTTTTCTTCTTCATTTTGCATTTTTTGGCTGATGTGACTTATACTTTGACTTATAGTCTGAAAAATACAATAGGTGTGTCCAAACCTTTGACTGGTAGTGTATAGAGGACGTGTATATGTTTCCTGCCATCTGAAACTACAGCATCATTACATTCTTGTAAGTGAACACATCTATTGCGAGAATCAAACCAAAATATAAATGCTTTAAGCTACTAGACTTCCATTTTGTTCACAGTCTTACGTCACCCCCCACCCGTGTGAAGGAGTCAGCGCTCGGGTTACTGGTGGGAGGAGAAGAGAGGGCGATCTGTTGGATTGTTTTACCTGGTGGTCTGCTGCCAGGGGGAAGTGGGCGTCCAGGATTTGATGCACAGCTCATCTAATTACTGACTTCTGCGCCTCCGACCGGCTTTCCTCAATCTGTTATAAACCATTTCAAACACATAAGCTCAGATGTACGAGCTTGTTAGATTGAACATAACACAGTTTGGCCCTTTGTCTGCGTCTGCATTCTGTACAAATGTTTGTTTTATTGCAGAGTAATTGGTGGAGAGGCAGGCACGAGGTAATTATTGTATGTAGTTCAGTTTCATTGTGGTGAAGAACAGAACTATAACAAGGGGCTCAGTAGAATAATTGAAGTCGATGTTTGATGTTGGCCTTGCATTGTGTCCTTGAGCAAGATATTTGAACCATTTCACTTATATAAGAAAGACTGTGTGTGCATTGACTGTGAGATTTTATGTGTGAAATTGGAGCAGTGGCAAAGTGGTCACCTTATAACAAAATGGTCCCACGTTTGGTTTGATTCCTTAAACCCAATTGCTTTATTTTGGGGTGAATTTTGCGTGTTCTCGGTGTGTCAGGTTGGGGTTTCTCCAGTTTCTTACATCAACCATCATCAAAAACACCATCATTCAATCAGCTAAGACTCCAGCAAGACTCCTGCTTGTCCGGAATCATTCAATTACCGTATTTTCCGGGCTACTAGACGCGCTCTTAAGCCTCTAACCCTATCAAAAAACGACGGCACGCCCCGCAATCCAGAGCGCCCTATACACAAATCCACTCGGGTGTCCCAGCACGACTTCAGTAAACTACAAAGCCGTACCACCCGCAGCGCACGCAAACACACACGGAGCAGACAGCGACCGCGTGGCGAAAAACACCCACAGCCACACTCATCACTCCGCGCCGACGAGGAACGGAACGGAGGAACGAACCGAAAAAAGCGAGTGCAATGTGCCGCTTCTAGACACGACTGAACAACTGAGTCACTGCGAACACGCCGACAATCCAGCGGCCCCAGACAGCACCCTCCCTACACGCCACAACTGAACAAAGCCCAGAGTCACCGTGAACGCCACAAACAAACAAAACCACTCACCCATCCAACTGTTGTGTTTCATTTAAAGTCCAGTGTGTTTTTCTTGTGAAAAAAGTTCGAAAATAGACCATTTAATGACTGTGCGCCTTATAATCCAGACCGCCTAATAGCCTGGAAAATACGGTATTCCCTTCACTACCTTATTAAGATTATGGCATTATAATTAACCAAATAATAGTTTAGGTATTTTAGTAGTTTTCACATGTCACTGGGGGCACTGGTGTGGCCCCACTGCGCACTAGATTGACGTTACTTTTGAGTCAGCACTGCTCACTTACACAATTGTTTCTCAAAGACTGGGTCGCTAGAGTTTTTTGATTTTTCTGGGTCTCAATCTGCATGTAGGTCTGCAGTATACATATACATACATCTCCCTGCTCCTCACTTTTTCTATGTGCATGGAATCTTCGCACACCCCCTCGCTCTTCACTTTTTCAGCTGCACCACCTTGCCTAACCAGTTTTCTGTGGGAAAAACTGATCATTGTTTTTTTTTTTTGTTTTTTTTAACTTGAGTAATACTAATTGTTCTGAGAGACACAATCACTCAGTCAACAATAAAACATCCTCATTAATCCTCAATCATGGTCACAAATTTATTTTGTGATTTACGAATAATGTCTTGACTTGGGTCGCGAAGATTTGTGACTTTTAAAATATGGGTTCTGTTAGGTTTATCTAAACATTATAAACAAGAAGAAAGACAAGAGATTAATTCAGTTTTACTCGCGAGGAGAACGGGCAGAGAGTGGGCATCAAAACCAACAGTCTCCACACGTTCTGATGCCTCAAGGCCGTTCTCCTCTTTTTATTTCATTAGGAGGCCCTAGTTACAGAATGATAATTCTCAAGGGGAAGGGGAAACAGCAAAGACATAATAAGAAACTGATGCAGCTATGCATAGTACAAACACATAAAACACGATTAACAATCAGGAGGTGCCTTAGGTATGGTCAGACACTCTCATAACTCTTGCATGTGTGACAGTGGGAGTTGGCTTCATGTGAGGAATCATCTCGAGGTTCACAAGAGCGATAGGACACTGCACACAGTTGTCAAACACACAGAGGTTATTCATTTTCATACAAGTGATTGGTACATTATAAATCAAAGAATTGTAGTACATAAATGGTTAACTCATAGGCCTAGAATATCACACAAGTATTTAGCAAATATGGGATAATAAAATTATTCTGACAGGTCCCCAGAAAAAAAAAAAAGTTTGGAAAACACTGACATACACTACGCAGCATGTAAGAGTCCATCACCTGATCTGATCAGATTTCTATTTCCTCTGAAAGCCTTCTGCCGCATTTTCTGCCACATATGATGAGAAAAGCCTGTTGCATCTCAAATATCCATAGCTCCTTAGCGAGCCTCTTGCACGGTCTCCATGGATACAGGAAAAATAAATAGTTAATTTTAGACAATCCAACAGTCTCTTACTAGTGTCTGTTGAACTGCACATGCTGCACTTGAACATGAAATTATGATAAAAACTGAGCTCAAATACAAAAAAAAAAAAAAAAAGTGTGAGCCGTGAGATTAATGGATGGGAATGAGACTAGAGGCTAAATGGTCACATTTTTATACAGCACTTTTCCACCTTCAAGGCACTCAAAGCGCTTTACAACAAGGAACCACTCACACTCATCCACCAGTGTACGCAGACACTAGGGGTGAGGTGGGTTAAGTGTCTTGCCCAGGAACACAATGACAGTATTTATGTGTGGGAGCTGGAATCACACCACCAACCTGTGATGTTTATGTCGAAAGTGGGATTCAAACTACCAACCCTTGGATCTGTGGACAAACGCTCTACCAACTGAGCTACTGCCGCTGATATGGTGCATTTAAAGAACTGTTCATGAATGTGCCCTGTCCCTGCCAAACAAATATATAAAGGCAGATGCTATTTGGACCCTGGGTGTAAATACCTAACATTGTTTTTCACACATACGGCAAATAAGCCATTGTTGCTGTTTACACCCGGGTGTATTTAGCGTGGCACATAGAAGGGCACCCGGGTGTTCCTAGACAAAAATGCTATTTACACCCAGGAAATTAAAAAAAAAACAACTCACTGTCAGTACAAACATAATGGTGCCAGCCCAGTGAAAATCAGTAATATTTGAGGTTTTTTTTTTTTACTCAAAATGAAGCAGAATCAACAATCAATCAATCACAGTCTGCGCCTATTGGTTTAGTCCTGGTTAAATCCTGTTTTTGTCCTGGTTTAGACTTGGTTTTAGTCCTGGTGTAGACTTGGTTTTAGTCTTGGTTAAATCCTGTTTTAGTCCTGGTTTAGACTTGGTTTTAGTCCTGGTTTAGACTTGGTTTTAGTTCTGGTGTAGACTTGGTTTTAGTTCTGGTGTAGACTTGGTTTTAGTCCTGGTGTAGACTTGGTTTTAGTCCTGGTTTAGTCCTGGTTAAATCCTGTTTTAGTCCTGGTTTAGACTTGGTTTTAGTCCTGGTGTAGACTTGGTTTTAGTCCTGGTTAAATCCTGTTTTAGTCCTGGTTTAGACTTGGTTTTAGTCCTGGTTAAATCCTGTTTTAGTCCTGGTTTAGACTTGGTTTTAGTCCTGTTTAATCCTGTTTTAGTCCTGGTTCATCCAGTTTTAGTCCTGGTTTAGACTTGGTTTTAGTCCTGGTGTAGACTTGGTTTTAGTCCTGGTGTAGACTTGGTTTTAGTCCTGGTTAATCCTGTTTTAGTCCTGGTTTAGACTTGGTTTTAGTCCTGGTTAAATCCTGTTTTAGTCCTGGTTTAGACTTGGTTTTAGTCCTGTTTAATCCTGTTTTAGTCCTGGTTCATCCAGTTTTAGTCCTGGTTTAGACTTGGTTTTAGTCCTGGTTTAGACTTGGTTTTAGTCCTGGTTTAGACTTGGTTTTAGTCTTGGTTAAATCCTGTTTTAGTCCTAGTTTAGACTTGGTTTTAGTCCTGGTGTAGACTTGGTTTTAGTCCTGGTGTAGACTTGGTTTTAGTCCTGGTTAATCCTGTTTTAGTCCTGGTTTAGACTTGGTTTTAGTCCTGGTTTAGACTTGGTTTTAGTCCTGGTTAATCCTGTTTTAGTCCTGGTTTAGACTTGATTTTAGTCCTGGTTAATCCTGTTTTAGTCCTGGTTTAGACTTGGTTTTAGTTTTGGTTAAATCCTGTTTTAGTCCTGGTTTAGACTTGGTTTTAGTCCTGGTTAATCCTGTTTTAGTCCTGGTTTAGACTTGGTTTTAGTCCTGGTTAATCCTGTTTTAGTCCTGGTTTAGACTTGGTTTTAGTCCTGGTTTAGACTTGGTTTTAGTCCTGGTTAAATCCTGTTTTAGAGACTTGGTTTTAGTCCTGGTTTAGACTTGGTTTTAGTCCTGTTTTAGTCCTGGTTTAGAACTGGTTTTAGTTCTGATCAACTAGCATAACCTCTATCTATACATCGCACAATCTAAATAAACTGCCCATGATGCTGTGATGCTTTCAACTTAATTACCCAAACAGTAATGGTCGGACAGGCACTGCAAATATATTTTATAGCAACACTGACTTACATTTTACCTCACCTTTGTTTGAATTTTATTTCTTTGGATCCTCAAATCCAGCTTCCCGCACTTTTCACAGGAAACGACGTAAGTGGACACGTCACACTTCCCTTTTTTCTTGAGATGTGTGTAAATAGAAGAATCGTGTCCATTGAACTATTAACACCCAGACACTCTGATATATAAATAAGTGACCAATGAAATCCCATAGATAATTAGGCCTGAAAAGCATCATTCATAAAAAAATCAACTCCATTAAATATAGTAATTGAATATTATGAAAATATATTTCATTAATATTAAATTATCACATTTTCCCACACATCGTTTTGAACAAAGTGACATTTCTCTTACCTCAGATTAGTGCTTAAAGGTTGTATAGAGGATTTTTTAAGGGAAGAGAAATACAGCCACAGTCCTTTTTCAAATGTTGTGCATGCCTGACACCACCTTCCTCCTCCACAGCTCCCTCAGTAGAAACATCTCCTCCTGCCTCCTGACTCTAGAAATCACGCTTGTTTACAGCCGTGCGTGTTCAGAATTACTGTTGAAGTGACCTGTGTAGAAAGAATTTAGCGACTGACACATCAGTTTTTAGGCCCTTCGTCTGCTTCAGTCACGCCATTACTGGAAGGAATCTCCAAGAATCACCCCAGTTTGGTTTTGCTCCTTTTCCCCTTCTCTCATCTTTCAGCGACCTCAAAAAATGACTTTCTTTTGCGACAAAACTGGTCGTGGATTCTCGTCCGCAATCGCAACAAACTTTGTGCGAATTGCGTAAAAGCTACAGTTTAAAAAAGCCTCTAAGAACCGCTGAATAAACCATGTAATCCCAGCGCGCCGATGAGTCAATTACACTAGAAACATAGGGAGTTTGATTGACAGCCTAACAGCCAATAGAAAATGAGGGAGCCTCGTTTTCTATTGGCTGATGTTTATCTGGCTTCACTACGTCCACAGTTGATGGATTTTCATTCTTTTTTTTTTTGGTCATTATAATTACAAAGCTGCTGTGTCTCTGTAATGGTATTTTAAACTTTCATTGACAGTTTGAAACAAAAAAAAAAAATCCTCTATACAACCTTTAAGTGTTTTGATAATGGACAGACCATGCATGTCCCTGATTGGCTAATCCACGTGTCAATCATGGCCATCTGAACTCCCTGGCAATTACATATATACTGTGTAGATTTGCACAATTTTAGTCACAAGCACATCAGTATTTACGCCCAAACATCTGTCTTCTCACTGGATCTACCTCATTTATTCCATCTAAACCGGCTCTACCCTGGAGTCGAGTCCATCGAGACGCTCACTATTATGGGATAGAAAACAAAGTGTGGATGGCGTGATCCGATGGGGCTTGACAGGCTCGTCCGTAACAGTTTGAAGTCTGAAGAAATTAAAAAATCAATACGTTAGCGAGCGTCTGGGCTTTAGCTGATGAGAGGCCCGTGGACTCGTAACGCTGACCTCCACAACGGGGATGGAAAAACGCTGCATTTAGCCCAGGGTCCTGCAGGCACCGAGGGCAAAACTTGGCTGGGTTTGCGGGGACGGAGATGGAGAGACGGAGAGATGGAGGAGGAGGTGGAGGAGAAGTCGGAGCTAGAGCCCACCCACGCACC
>NW_026571095.1:31433388-31513388 GCF_026225935.1 Boleophthalmus pectinirostris | reverse complement strand
ACCCTATTTAAAATTGCCCCCTAAGCTGTCATTCTGTTTCCCTGATGAAGGCCTGGTGCCGAACATTGCACGGTTTGTCCTAATAAATCTCACAATTTGCAAGTAAGACGGTGTGGGGGATTTTTCTCTACGTTTTTGGGCTGCCACCAAATAAAAAAAATAACTGTACTGGATTACAGTTCCTCCAAATGAGTATTCTGACCACGTATTTTTGTACATGCACTTAGTCACTACACTTTTAACACTACTTCCCTAAAATCAATGTGAAAATAAGCCCAGTTAATGTTACACTAATTGAGCCATATGTCACTGTAAACACAATTTAACTCGAGTCCAGTGATCATTTTTGGACTTACAGGGACAGAATTTTGGACATAGGACCTCATTTCCTAGTTAAAGTGTTGGAGACGTGTGGAGACACTTTTTAAAATATTCTATCCAGTCCTTGTATTTGCAGAGTTCGTAAGCCTGCCACTAAAAACAGTCTTACCCACACCACAAATCTGTTATTACTTCAGACTGTCGATGTAAATGTCTGTGTCGACAGAATAGTGTTTGAAATAAAACTAACCTTGCGTCTTATGAATCGTTGCATGTTGAGGGACTATTTTCTCACATATCAGTCCGCCGCTGCCAAGCTTTCTATCAAGGAAGTACAACTCACTGCTGCTGCTGCTCAGACTTAAATCCTTCAAATGCAAGGTTGGTTTTACTTCTAAAATTAATCTATCGACACAGACATTTACATGGACAGTCTGGCGTAATAATAGATTTGCTTCGGGTGTTTTGTGGAGTGGATAAGACTGTTTTTAGTGGCAGGATAACTATGGCCATTGACATGCACTAGCCTAGCACCAGCGACCTCTTCAAATACAAGGACTGGATAGAATATTAAAAAAAAAAAACACTCTGACTAACTAGGAAATGAGGTCCTGTCCCTTTAAAATTCAGTATTTTTACCTGTGATGCAACAATTCAGGTAAAATACAAACATCTACATTACTGGAGTCAGTAGCGATACAGGAACGTGATTTTAGGAACTGACTGTAAATGTGTTAGAGACTTATGAACGATGAATTCAGCAGATGCCAAGAGTGCTCAGGCGCCGTCAGGAGTATGAAGGCTTATTCTGAGCAGAGCACTATACACCGTGGAGAAGGCAACAGGATTAACACCACCAGACTGTGTGTGTGTTTCCAAACCCTCCCTCCCCCGGCCTGTGTCAGATTGGCTGTAAGCTCCCCCCCGTTTCTCTCTCCACGCAGGGGTACAGTGTAGTATATGTACACGCCTGTGCCCCAGAAGCCCGTCCTCTCAGCTCCGGCGTGGTGGGAGGCTGATGGTAAGAGCACCCAGCAGTGGACCCAGCGGTGTGAGCCAGTGAGACGACCGTCCGTGTTTATGGTCTTCAAAAGGCTCCCTGGGATACGTCAGAATCACAAAGCACTACAGCTCACAGTCGGTAAAGCCAATGATTTGTGTTTGATTGGACCGTGCCAAAATGGGGTGGGGATTTTTTGTTGTTGTTGTTCTTGTTGTTTTGCTTCTGCTCGTTCATTCTGAAGCCTGTTCCGTTAGACTTCTATTTAAACTGAGGAAGGACAGTTTTTTTGGATTGGGATGAAGTGATTTTGGAGGAACCCACCACCAATGTGCAGTATTATAAGTCCCTCTGGAGTATAAATGGCACCAGACAAAAAATGCGTAATGAAGAAGAAAAGGACATATATAAATCACACTTTTTGACAGTCAAGTTCTAGTAATAACAATAGAACAGAGAACAACAGACTGTTAACGTCACATATGAACAGTTCTTCAGATAAACTATAACATAAACAACAGAACAGAACAAGTTTACCAAACTCTCCATCTCACTCCAAATCACTAAATCCATTCAATTCTTCATCCTCTGTGTCACTTCTGAACAACTCCTCGACCTCCGGAGGTAAACAGAGCGCCACTTCCTCTTCTCAGTTCCAGTTAGAATTATTCTGGTCTTTCTGAATCCCGACAGGATGGTTTCGGTGTCACTGAAAGGTTGTATAGAAGATTTCCCAAGGAAAGAGAAATGCAGTGACCGTTTGTCCTTTTTTAAATGTTGTGCTTCGCTCCTTTTCCCCTTTTCTTTTTCTGTCCGCGACGTCAAAAACTGACTTTCTTTTGCGGCAAACTGGTTGCGAATTACAACAAACTTTGTGCAAACTGAGAGGAAGCTACAGTTCGAAAAAGACGCCAAGAACTGCTGTGTTGGTTGAGTAAACGTCAGTGCGTGAGAGGCGAACGTAAACCATGTAATCCCAGCTCGCCGGCAAGTCAGGGAGTTTGATTAACAACCCAACAACCAATAGATAAAGAGGTAGCCTTGTTAACTATTGGCTGATGTTTAGCAGGCCCCCACCACGTCCACAGCTGATCGATTTTCTTTTTTTTTTTTTTTTTTTTTTTTGGACAAGGCTGCTGCATTTCTGTAATTTTTTTTGAACTTTCATTGACAATTTGAAACAAACAAAAAAAATCCTCCATACAACCTTGAAGTCCAGGCTTTGTCCATCCATCCAGTGACTTCAGGAAAGTTGCATGTCGCATCCTCGCGGTGTCACAAGTTTCTCACTCACTCCAAACTTTCTTTCTGCTGCTCGATTACCGTTTTCAGCTGCAGATTTTGCTTCTTGCAGCTTGTAATCTGCAAAATATGATTTTCTTTTTCAGGGCATTTGTGTTCAGTCTTCTCAGTCGTCTTTATAAGTTTGTTTAAATTTTAAATTTTCAGTGGTACAGAAGTAATGGTGCGATCGACTGACATGACACAGACAGGACAGAGGCTCTTTTTGCAGAAGACATGTGCAGTAGAGCCAAGTGACAGTGGTACAGGAGGAACAGGAGCAGCACATACTGACACACAAGACTAGAACCTCTCAGAACTGTCAGTGAGTGCGTATACATGCACATCAATAACCCGGTTATTAGCCATATCCCGGTTATGTCAGTATTCGGGTTACTGCGTTACATGCGCACTGAGAAACCGGGACACTCATATCCGCGTATACATGATCAAATGGAGTATCCCGGTTTCTTGACATAATCTTACAAATGCGAGGCGCAAAAATTAACTTAAATCAATTTCATAAACCAGGAAAAAAACAAACCGTGAGCTCCTTTAGCATAAGAAGCTAAGGAGCTACGAGATCAACCACAATCCACTGTGCAGATTCTTCATTAAAATCTTCTGCATAAATAAACTCAACTTTACAACATATAAACCATAAACACTAGAGCTAAAGCCCGTTTGATCAGATAATTCAGCTGTGATCACATTTGTTCACGTTTTACAGAAACGAAACTTAAGACCGTTTGGCTAATTAGCATAAACTGTTAGCAGCGATAAAAAAAACTCGCTCCTTGCGCCGCTGATGCGATCAGTTTCTTTTGGACTAAATAACACGACTCTGTGGATTATGTTTGTTATTTCTGTGACAGAAGAGCGCTAATGATGGTAAGTGTGTTTCGTGCATATAGAGTATAGGAGATAGTTCATGTTTTAGCTTTTCAGTGATCACACGAGTGCAGGTCGTACGAGTGCAGATTGTACATGTGCAGGTTTCACTCGTTTGGTCACTTTATTTATGTTGGTCAATTTATTTATGTGACTACTGTTGTGGTGAAAGGCTGGAAAGTGTCTTTTGGACGCATGCGCACTCAACTTTATGTTGCAGTAACCGGGATACTGCGTATACATGCCACCAGTAACCCGGTTACTATCGGAATAAACCAGCTACAGTAACCCGGTTTCTAATATCGATACTGCCATAACCGGGTTACTGAAACCGGGTTACTGCGTATACATGCACCATCAAGAAACCGGGATACTCAAAAAACCCAATCATAACCAGGTTATTGATGTGCATGTATACGCACTCAGTGTGAAAATTTTAATATATATAAGTCGCATTGGAGTAGTTGCAGGAAACAGCTAAACCATGAAAAAAGTGAAAAGGTAAGACACTCATTGACTGACTGAGCAGGTGCTGGGGTTTCGATAGTGACCATCAGATCAGAAAACCCTTTTAGTTTAAAACCAAATGGATTTCAGCTTTGAAACTGGCAATCCAAATGAGAAACCCATCCTGCTTTTTTTGATTGAATAATCCTCTTTAGAACAGCAAATTATAGCATCCACAACCTGTCCATCATGTCCGATGTGTTGTCACTAAGAATAAATTAACATTACATTTGTTACTACTAAAAGTTTAATTTGTTTACATCTTATCTGGGGACAAAAATAGGCCATGTTCATGAAGTCCAACGCAACACTTCTACATACACTTCCTTAAATTGTTATGGCATTTACTATTTCCCCGGAGAGTACACTGCTCCTCTGCTGCTGACTAGTTGCATTTAAGTGTTTTTTTTTTCCGTATGCTTTTGAAAAAGAGGAAAAACTGCTTAATTAGATAAAAGCCAATTCCTAGAGCAAAAATGTCAGCGGCAAAAAAAGAAACTTAAAAGCTAAACTATAGTGTGTTTATTTGCCACATGGAAGCCTCTTTTCAGTCAGTGCGGCTCGTGCTTTGTCAGTCCAGCATTAGTTAGTGCATTTACATAACGTGGAGGGAGGGGGGGATGGCGGTATTGGTGCGCGGAAAGTAATGGGCAAAAAGCACTGCTAAACAAGAAACTCTTCACTCTTTATTAGGCTCCAGCCGCAGTGCCCCGGCCCCCGCGGCAATAGGCCTGTTTATAGATTTCACAGTAAAGCTCTGTAAAGCATTGATCCGAACTCCAAACTTACTATTGTTATAGAGGAAATTATATCTCCTCTTGTGAAATATATTTGTCTGAGAGTTAGAAGAATCCACGCTTGTCAGTAAAAGAGAAACAGAACCTGGCTAAAAGTCAAAAATATATGTAACACACAATAAATATAACATTAAAGGGCCTGTATTATGCAATTTTCTGATCTAGTATGTCTTGTTTCCTCATCACAAACAGACATGGAGTTGTGTTTTGTTTCATTCAAACACGTTTAACTCTTTCCCCCTTGAAGACGACATTTGACGACCCCCTTGTTTCCTTAATGACGTCTTTTGACACCTCCACTGTATCACTAAAGACGTGATTTGACGACCATTAGAAACGGCTCGGTTTTTCACATTTAAACAGAGAGGTCGGGGGCCACTACAACCCACACTAGGCTGACCAATAGGATTCAAGGATATGTTTTTTGCAGATTTTTTAAGTTAATCGAAGTAGTGACGATTGTAGCTTCCGGAAAAAACACACAAAACACGTGCAATGGAAAGATCGCGGCGCTGCAACGCATTAGAAATAATGAGGAGCGGACGTATTTTATGGTTAAGTTTAGGGAAAGTGACTTTTATAGATTTCAAAGTGATGATTAAGTTGATTATAAAGTTGGAAACAGCGATAGCGACGGACTTTCGGAGAGTGAAACTTACGAAGATGAGAATGCCGCTGATGCGTCTGTATGGAGTCCTGCAATATCCGAACAAACTATCTGAGCTTTATACTCGATTATGAACCAAAATTGCCCCGAAATCTGGATGTTGCCCAGGTTAGTCCTTTAAAATATTTTAGTCTTTTTTTCCAAGATGAGATGTATGACAGAATCGCTACAGAAACAAACGCTTATGTGGAGCTCTGCACACGAGAAAGTCGCCAAGATGACAAATACTGGGCACACACTGACAGGGAGTTTTATTATTATATTATTATATTATCATAAGCTAAATGAGTTGAATAAGTTAAATGGAAAAAATTAATTAGGTCCACACAGGTGTACAACAGGTAAAAACAGGTGTACACTTGGCTATACTGTATCTGGTGACATGAAATCTGTTTAAATACTTTGACAAAGTATATTTTTAAATTTTTTTATGAATGTAGTACTCAGAACATGCAGATATCAGATGCTGAATGTAGTTTTTTGTTTTCGATTTTGCACCTGACCAGGTAAACTCTCATTTTCAGTGAGCTGTTATACACCTATAAATGAGTTGAATCACATTTAAACATCCATAAATGAAGAGTTCCGAGTCTAAGGTTTGCAGAGATACAAATATGTCTGTGTTACAATTAATTTCAGTGTAAAAATCAATTTATAATCACACGTGGAAGTTTGTTTTCTTTTATGCAGTTATGCTCTATGGGCAGCCCTAGTAATATACATATGGGTTGTTCCTAGTAGGCGTCCAGGGGGAAAAGAGTTAACACACAAACATATTGCATATTTTGGCTGAGCTCTTCTCTCAGACAGAAAACACTCCCACCACTTCCACCTTGTGATGTCACGTGCTTATACAGGAAGTGCTCCACTGTGTTTTTAAACATTTTGTACCCTTCACTGCAATTACTGGAAAAAATAAAATAAAAAATAGCCCAGAAAATTCATATCTCTCCTGAACAAAAGGTAAAAGGTAAAAGTTTTGGAACCACTGCTGTGTTCCACCACTTCATGACATCACAAGGTGGAACACAGCAGTGCTTCCAAAACTTTTTTTCTGGGGACTCATTTTTTCAAAGTCACAAATCTTCACAACCCTACGTAAATTACAAAATAAAGGTGGATTTGAGCATTATTGAACATTAATGAGGATATTGTATTGTTGACTGAGTGATCGTGTCTCTCAGAACAATTAGTATTACTCAAGATTTAAACTATGAAAAACAGTAATTGAAGCAGCAATAAAAGGATCCATAAGTCGCCTGTTTGGACATTAAATGTAGCCCATTTATTTTTCATTTCAACATTCAATTGAGCCAGCGATTTTGGAAGAAAATAGTCAAACTAATTACAAAAAGATTACAAATGATACATGTCTTAACAGTTCAGCATTTCTCATGAAATAGGTGGGCCTGTCTATGTTTTTGTAGTGCGTTCCAGTCCTGGTGCAGAAGGAGAGAGCAACACGCAGATGAGTGTCAGAACTGTAGATTGCAGATAAGACAAGGCGACCCCCAAAAAAAATCTCTTAGGGTCACAACGGAGTCTTTGGGAATCAATGGAACAGAGCGTTTTGAGCTTCGGAGATGTAGACGAACTGAATTAATAATAAAGAGTTACTCAAACGTGTGTGAATGAAACACAACCCAAGGATGTTTTTGATGATGTAACAGCATTATAACACAGCTAAAAGCTAAACAGAGTAATTTATGAATAATATAGTACCTCTAAGATCACTTTAACATTCTGAGTCCCCCCTAACTACCCCACATTGTATCAGGTTTGTGAAGTTGTAGTGAGTATTAGTTGAATCCTGCTCTTATATTTATGGAAAATGGCCATGTGGGAGCAAGTGTCAAGTCTCAGGTACAGTTTAATTGACTATAATCAAGATAAATGCTCTTTGAATCATGTACTGCAATATATAATAATAGTTGCTAAATCTGAAATACACTGTGACTAAAATAAAACTCTAACTTCTCATTCCACACAGCTTTTTCTCAGGTAATAACTAATACAGATATTACTGACAGGATTCTGCAACTCGAGAACGTTGTTGCAGGGGATTGTGGGAAACTATTTTACTGACACTGTTTTTACTGACACTCCATGAATAATTACCATGGTGGATCATAGATGGATTACGTAAGTGTGTTTGAAAAGTATAAAAGTATAAGGAAACGCCAGAGTCTGACACAATCCCATGCAGTCGTGTCTGTGTCATGGTGCATTATTTATGACTAGGGATGTGCAAAAATATCAAAATATTGATATATCGTATCGTTGAATGTGATGATACAGTATTGATGTATTTATGTATCGAGTATTTTTTGGTATATTTTACTCAATTATTTTGTTACAGAGCTACAGTTTTGTTGCTTGTTTAGACGAAGGAAACTCGTTTATGCGACACATTTGACATTTCCACAGTTTTGATGATTAAAATGTTTGTGTTTCATGTTCACTTTGCACAAGAAGTGGTTTAACAAAGACTTTTAGTATCACAGTCATGATTTAGCCTTTTTTTTTTTTTTAATTGAACCTTACTGAATTGATTTGAAATATATCGCACTGAATCAAAATCACACTGCATAGAGAAATGTATCGTATCGTGGCCTATTTATCGAGGTATGTATCGTATCAGCAACTTCTTAATGATACCCAGCCTTAATTACCACAGCACCAGAAAGTAGTAAGTGGACAGAGCTACAAGTTCAAACTAAAACATGTTCCTGACTCATGATTCAGTCAGGAACAGGTCCTTTAAAGAGCGTGGATATTATGCGAATGTGAGTCAGACTGCAGGGTTTAATGCTCAATTCGGATTTTTTTGTGAAATTAGATTTTTTTGCAAGGTCATTCACATTTCCATTTAAATGTGACTTGTATGTGAACTCCAGCGTGAACATTAAACGGCCCAAAAGTGTCCTGCATGCCCACTGGAGGACACGACATCGCCACACACAGCGAGCATGCTCTGTGTTTATGGAAGTCGCCTAAACATGGACGTGAGCAGTGAGCACCTAGAGATTGTAAAGTTGCTGTCGTACCGGAGCCAGAACATGTACAGATTACTTGTTTTAAGGGGGAGATTGAGAAGGAGAAGGACGAGGTTTTTGGCCGTGGCGTTTTGTGGGACAGTGGCAGCAACGTCCGTAGAAAGAAACGTGAGTGTGGAGTTGTAGCCAAGAGTGGTGGGAGTGCGATGTGCTTCGCTGCTTCACTGACATGGACTTCAGTCACAATTTTTGTATTTTGAGAAGAAAGTTTGTGCACATTTGTGAGCGTGTAGGTGGGATGAATGCGACCTGGTCATTCAGACTGAAGTCGCATGTCAAAAAATCGGATATGTATCGGTTTTAGAAGCACATATCCAAGTGGCCTGGGTCACATTTTTAAAAATTTGATTGGTGTCGTTCAGACTGTCATTAAAAGATCAGATACAGCAGCATAGGGGCGGAGAAATCGGATTTGGGTCACTTCAGGCTGCAGTCTGACATGCCTGAAGACATTTTAGAGGTCATCCATGCATGTTTGAGTACCGTATTTTCCGGGCTATTAGGTGCTCTGGATTATAAGACGCACTGTCATTAAATGGTCTATCTTCAAACTTTTTTTTACAAAGAAAACGCACCAGACTTTAAATGAAACACAACAGTGTGATGGGTGAGTGGTTTTGTTTGTTTGTGGCGTTCACGGTGACTCTGGGCTTTGTTCAGTTGTGGCGTGTAGGGAGGGTGCTGTCTGGGACCGCTGGATTGTCGGCGTGTTCGCAGTGACTCAGTTGTTCAGTCGTGTCTAGAAGTGGCACATTGCACTCGCTTTTTTCGGTTCGTTCCTCCGTTCCCTTCCTCGTCGGCGTGGAGTGATGAGTGTGGCTGCGGGTGTTTTTCGCCACACGGTCGCTGTCTGCTCCGTGTGTGTTTGCGTGCGCTGCGGGTGGCGCGGCTTTGTAGTTTACTGAAGTCGTGCTGGGACACCCGAGTGGATTCGTGTATAGGGCGCTCTGGATTCGTTGTTTTTTGATGGGGTTGGAGGCTTAAGAGCGCGGCCTATAGTACGGAAAATACAGTATTTAAGTATTCGGTATATTCGAATCCTCCTTACAATTTGCAGAAAGATTTTGTCTAAAGCTAAACACACGCTCCTACAAGACAATTCTCCATAAATATCCAAAAACCGTACACAGCAACTTCACAAACCTGATGAGATGTGCAGTAGTTTCATCAGAGGGATTGTGCTGTGATGGCGCTCTGAAAGGGGAGTAACTTAAAGCGAGGAGCGAAGGGAGGGGAACTTATTTCATTTTTAAAACCATAAAAGGTAACGTGGTGATCTGAATATGTTATGTGTTTGCAGTTATTACCCCATAGACGTCAAATATCCAGACTCTTTCGCACTGGGAGTTATATTGTTTCCCTTCGCTTCTTTTCGCACATCTGGATTCTCCACACCGCTGTGAGTTCAAAGTTCACGTCGTCCCCTATATTTGGAGATGTTCTGATTCACTGCATGTAACTGACTGCAGCTGCCACCTCCGCCTTTAATATCCTCAAATGCACAAATCATTCTCACATCTCTATTCCGTGAGCGTGCACCTTCTCCGCTTCACAAATCCTCCCGACCCATAACTGCCACTCACACTCGGAGAGATCGCTCCCAGCCTTTATCGTCTTTTCACGTGGAGTGGAAACAAATTAAAGACGCTCTGAACTATATCTGCGGATAAGATGTATTTTGCTGGCTATCAATTTGTCATAAGCGAGAAATACTGCTACCATGGAGACAACTGCGACGCATAAGTAATCTAACGCTCCCAGTGTCTTTTTATAGAGGAGGGTCGGTCACCTTCTTGTCTCAAAATGCTTTGTACATATTGTTCCACGCGTATGGTATTGAACTTATCTACAGGTGACAGGTGATGCCAGCAATTACAGGTCAAATCTGTGGAGAGGCGACCCCACTCACGGTAAGAATGTAAGAAGCATGTTTTTTTAGACATACACTTTTTGTTTCAGCAATATAAATATTAAATTGAAAGAATACCTGGTATCAAATCAATCAGATCAAAATCACATTATTTGTCCTCGAGGAGCAATTTAAGCACTGAGCAGGCAAATACAAAGAAAAAAAAAAAACGAGACGAAAAGTAAAAAAGAAGCTCAAACAAGAGTTCTCAAATCCAGTATCAGAGCAGTGTGATAAGAGTAACAGCCCCAAGGACAAAAGTGTCCCTCCTCTGTGTTCTGCAGCAGCACAGCAGCCTCCAGGAGTGGCACCAGGTGAGCTCTAGAAAGACGACAGGAAAGCCTTCTTCTTGTTCTTTGTGGGGTTTTATGGCAGATGGCATCAAAAGAAAGTGCATTACTGCTGGATAGTGCGATTTTTCTGGCAGATATTCTTTCAATGTAGGTGAGTTTCATTGTTGACAAAAGCGCGCGTTGCATGTTGGGAATTATTTTGGTCAGCGGCAAGAAACACTAATTCAACATGATAAACGGAGCGAGAAAGCACGTAAAGGGTATTGATCCTGGTTATTTATCCACTCTAACGGCAGAGGACCCAAGACCATTTGACCAGAAATTGGTCATAAGCATCGATGGACGACAAAATCACCCTTTTCAACCCCGACAAAAAGGTGGACCAAACCAAATTTATGGTCAGAATCGCCAACTACCTGGACAAATATTCACTTCAGGCGATATCCACAATGACTTGGTGGAAACTCCTGGGCCATTCACAGCAGAAAAGATGAAAACCTCCAAGAGTCTCGATGTGTTGTTGAACTTGTTGGAGTCCACGGTTTGCTAGGATCTTCTACGTTTGCTCTGCGAATGTTTGAAAGCCATTTAATTCACCGTTAGGTTCTTTTCACTCAGAATACGAAAAAGACATTTTCCTTCTTCCGTGCTTCTATTTGTGCATCCGATAATGCAGCAGGAATTTACCATTATCGGGGAGAAATACGCGAGGTTACGCACTGTGTTTGACGCTATCGTGTTTCTTGCCTCCGACCAAAATATTTCCCAGCATGCAACGCGGGCTTTTAATAACAATGATGTCAGCTGAAACTTGCCTATACATAGAGTAATAATGTGTTTAATGCAGCTTTGCACATATTTGTTTAAGGTTTACAGAAACAAAACTTAAAATCACATGAGCGTTAAAAAAAACAGCTCGCTCCTTGTGCCCTGATGCGGTTCAGCTTCTGTTGGACTAAAGGACACGACTCAGTGGAATATGAGTTTCTGTCTGTGACAGAGGATGTGCTGATGATGGTGAGTCTGTTCTGTGCTTCTGTTGCGTTGGAGATGGTTCATGTTTAACTTTACACTAACGCCAGTTTTAAATCCTTGCCTCCCAGCATTGTGGCGGTGAATTACTTTGCAGCGCATAGACCTTGACGCAGATCCATAAATCAAAAACGACACTGACAAGGCGACAGTGGCAGTGTGCGTTGAGTCAATGCAGAACTAAACTTTGCCCTTAAACTGCGCTTTAGGAACACTGCAAAAACAAAAAGCAAAAAAAAAAAAAAAAAAAAACGCAGCTTTGATGCTCCCAAAATCATGTTTTGTGAGATTGCAATTTTCGGTCCATAACAATAGATCATTCAGCCCTATTGCTGTTTTTTTCTTCCTAATGTGACTGTATTTACAGTGTCTCCAACAAGTTTCCCTTTAAGTCAATCCGTATATTGTACTAATTTTCAGAGGTGGGGACTTGCACGTTGTGACTTGGACTCAAGTCAGACTCGAGTCACTATTTTTAGGACTTGAGACTTGACTTGATAAAATAGACAAAGGCTTGGGACTCGACTTGGACTTGAAGGTCAGTAACTTGGGACTTGAACCCTGTGACTTGAAAAGACTTGATGCTTAGACTAGTAAACAAATTTAATGTTATTGAGCACTCTTAAATCTTAACTTTTTATTTTCTGACCGTAATAATTCACACTGTTGTCAAGACATTTAAAACGGAAAAAAATGCATTTCTACAACTCTTATATAAATATTCCAGATGTTTCAAGTTGTTTAGTTTAAAATTCATATAACTGGCAAAAATCTAAGCTATATGACTATATATACTTTGGTTTAAAGACTCGAAAAGACTTGAAGCTCAAAGCAGACGATTTCAACTTGACCTGGCCCAGTGACTCGAGACTTGACTTGGACTTGCCTGTCTTTGACTTGGGACTTGACTCGGACTTGAGGCCAAAGTACTTGAGACTTGCAAAACAACAACTTGGTCCCACATGTGCTAATTTTACCGAGATTGCTTTTCAAATCCTTCTCTGTCCACGTTCAAAAATATTTGTGCAGCCCCCAAACTGATGTCAATCTGTTCTGATTTCTCGTGCAGTCCAGCGGCACAGTTACCCGCCGTGGCAATAAAAGCCAATTGATCGAACCGCCGCGATGTTTTCCGCCACAGCGCAGATCCACACACTCTTCAGCGCAGTCAACCTTTCCAAAACTACAGCACACCGGGGCATACGCTGGTTACATGGTCAGATTCTCGACAGCCGCAGCAACTGATTCTTCTCATAGGACCTGACCCGGCAGCGTAAATAATCCAAAAAAAACTTTCTCTGGCAAGTCACCGCAAAAAGTCAAGTAGTGTCCTGTCCTGTGTCGTTGTAGAAATGTTTTAAACGTGTAGCTTCAGTAACAGCAGCAACCTCTCGCAAAATTGGCTCCAGTCGAGAACGGAACATCATTTATCACACCTTTCTTTCTTTCTTTCTTGAGGCAAAAAAAAGGAAACACTGAACACAAATGCGGTTTCTGAAAACTATCTTCAAGGTCTTCTACTTTTGCTTTTCAGACACACATTCTATTATGACAAACCCACTTCAGGTTATTTGAACAGAACTCACCGGTCTCAGTTGGTCATTCACAAACCATTCCGCCTCATGAGGGGCTTTAAACATTCCATTTACACGAGTAACAGCAATCATTCCCAGAAAAAAAAAAAAAAAACAAAAAAAACGATTGTTCACTCGAATCGCTGGAGGAACTCTGCTTTTTATCCTTCTCTTTCAGCTCCATTATTTTTGAGATTTCAATTTCACTCCCAAGAATTTAGCTCCATTGTCATTTCTGCCGTGCTCCTTCCAATTTCAGCAAACAGGAAAGCCTCTCCCAAGTCTCACTTTTCCTTCGCTCTGTTTTTTCAGTCGCCGATGAGACGGGACATTTCCTTTGGAATGTCTTCTCCCATATTTGGTGTAGAAAGCCTGTGCATTGTTTTAAAAGTTTTGTAGCATTTCAGACGGAGCTGGGGAGCACAGTCACAATCCAATAAGGATGTAACAATAACTGAAATACTGTGATATCGTATCGTCAAAAGTCTCACAATAATATCGTGGGCTGTCACAATATATTGAATTACAAGTTCCTTTGCTTAAATTCATAGTTTTTGTTTAGTTTTTTTTATGAACATTGGGAACTACATATCCCGTGATTCATTTCAGTGCAGACAACATGAAGAGATATGTTTTTTACTTGAATTCTTGGGATTATGATTAATAATTCGCACCAAAATCTTGTCAAGGTATTTTAAATGTAAAAATGTGCCGTGATCCAATAGTCATTAACTTCTGTCCTTTGAAATGCATATGCTGCACTTCTTGGTTGGTCAAAATGTCAAAATATTTAAGTAAAAAAAAAAAAGTTCAGGCCTCATCCATACTATTCGAGTAATTTTCGTTGTGGATGCTGTGTTTGTCCACACTAATCCGGTGGAAAACGGCTCCAGAGACGGAACGATCTGGTGCCGCCAACTCCCACGAATTCATCTGAGTACGGATCTGATCCTGCACTGTGTGGACGCCTGAAAACGGTTGATACGCTGACGTAGGAGCTTTAGTTGCTGTCTTTATTGGACCACATCACTGTGACTTGCGCCTTCCTGATTCACTGCGTTCATGACATCTGTCACATGACGCTATTGCGGAAAACAGTTTAAACAAACCATAGACAAACATCTTAAAATCCAGTGTTACATTCATACAACTGAACCCCGTCATCGTTCCACGAAAAGACTGTTTTCAGGCTTGCCATCTTCCTGAGCTTGAAATCGGCTGCTGCAACTTCAGACGCGGTGCTCCACTTCCTTGTTTTTACCGCCCATGTGACGACGTGATGCCAGCCTAGACTTGTGACTAACGTGACTCTGGGCTTTGTTCAGTTGTGGCGTGTAGGGAGGGTGCTGTCTGGGACCGCTGGATTGTCGGCGTGTTCGCAGTGACTCAGTTGTTCAGTCGTGTCTAGAAGCGGCACATTGCACTCGCTTTTTCTGTTCGTTCCTCCATTCCGTTCCTCGTGTGTGTGGAGTGATGAGTGTGTCTGTGGGTGTTTTTCGCTGTGCGGTCGCTGTCTGCTCCGTGTGTGTTTGTGTGCGCTGCGGGTGGTGCGACTTTGTAGTTTTGTAGCTGGGACACCCGAGTGGATTCATGTATAGGGCGCTCTGGATTGTGTGGCGTGCAGTCGTTTTTTAAATGGGGTTGGAGGCTTAAGAGCACGCTCTGTATGTGGAAAATATGGTATTTTAGCATTCAGTATATTCGAATCCTCCTTACAATTAGCAGTAAGATTTTGTCTAAGGCTAAACACACACTCCTACAAGACAATTCTCAATAAATATCCAAAAACTACGACAAATCCCATGATTCATTTCAGCGCAGACAACATGAAGAGACATATTTTTTACTTGATTTGAATTCTTGGGATTATGATAAATAATTCACACCAAAATGTGCAAAAATATGTACCATCAACAATTATATCATCCTCTCCAAAATATCGTAATAAATATTGTGCCGTGATCCAATAGTCATTAACTTCTGTCCTTTGAACTACAGCCTAGTCTTGTGACTAACATTTCAGGTGGTTTGGCGTTACTGTGTGGTTAGGGAAGGCTTTGATTGTGGAAACAGAGATTACATGTCTGAAATCGTTTCCGATACAGTGATACGGTGATTCATTTCAGTGTAAACGTAGCCTTAGTATGCCGGTCAGTCAGCCACTAGAGCAGCCAAAAACGACCATTGCAAACAACAAAAGATAGATAGTTTAACGTCATAGAACATCTTGAAAACACCGGCACATAATCTTTTCTGCTGCTGTGGTCTTTATTGTATTTTTATCAATTTGCAGCCCCTGTATGTGTCACATGGGTCAGCTGACTTTGTACACGTTTTGGCGCTGTCTTCCCACCTGTGTTCCTGTCCTGTTGTGTTGACTTGGCGCCCCCTGGAGGCTGCTGTGACGCTGCAGGACACATATGAAGCATCTGCTGACCCTCCCTGACCAGTCCTCCTGTCAAACTGCACTGACACTTTTGACTGAGACACAAAAAAACACAGAGAAGTGCAGTGGAAATGTTGCTGCAGTGAAACTTGAATTTCACTCAGGATCAATAAAGTCTCTCTCTCTCTCTCGAGCCTTTGTATGAGTGGACAAACACACAAACACACTTCCAACTGAGCTTCTGTGTCTCCTGTTGTTAACGATGAAGGACCTAATGAAGGATCTAAACTGTGTTATTTCTCTCGCACGATTGTGAATCTTTTTTATTACAGCTACTTTTCCATAATTATTTTAAATCACCAAGAAACTGCCAAACAAATCCACGTTTCTGTCAAATTACTACTACTGATGAACAACTACTGCTACTACTACTACTACTGATATACTACTACTACCACCACCATATTTCTGCTACTGCTACTGCTATACCACCATTACCGCTACTATTATATCGCTGATACTACTATACTACAACTACTGCTACTACTATACTTCTACTACTACTACTATTGATATACTACTGTTACTACTACTACTACTACTGATATACCACCACTACCGCTACTACTATATCTCTACTACTACTACTGAAATACCTTTACTACCACTATTATACCTCTACTACTACTACTACTACTGATATACTACCAATATCTCAACTACTATACCTCTACTACTACTATTACTACTGCTATACCACAACAACTACTACTACTACTACTATGACTGCTATACTACAACTACCTCTACTGCTGCTCCTATTACTATTACTACTACTACTACTACTACTATTACTGATATACCACCACTAAAGCTACTATTGTATCTCTACTACTACTGAAATACCATTACTACCACTATTAAACCTCTCCTACTACTACTACTACTACTACTACTACTACTACTACTACTACTACTGCTGCTGCTGCTGATATACTACCAATATCTCGACTACTATACCTCTACTACTACTATTACTACTGCTATACCACAACAGCAACTCCTACTACTACTACTATGACTGCTATACTACCACTACCTCTACTGCTGCTACTATTACTACTACTACTACTACCACTGCTACTACTACTACTACTACTCATATACTACTACTGATATACCACCACTACCGCTACTACTGTATCTCTACTACTACTGAAATACCTTTACTACTACTACTACTACTACTACTACTACTACTACTACTACTACTACTACTACTACTACTACTCATACACCTCTACTACTGCTATACTGCTACTACTAGTACTACTTACTACTGACATACCTATACCTCTACTACTATACCTGTACTACTACTGATATACCACTACTACCACTATTATACCACTACTACTACTACTACTACTACTACTACTAGCACTATTAGACCTCATTTACTACCACTACTACTGATATACCACCACTATCACTACTACTATACCTCTACTACAACAACTACTACTACAACTACTACTACTACTACTGATGTACCTCTACTACTGCTACAACTATACCTCTACCTACTACTACTACTACTACTACTACTACTACTACTACTACTACTACTACTACTACTACTACTACTACTACTACTACTAATATTATACCTCTACTACTGCTACTACAATACTGCGGCAGTAGCTCAGTTGGTAGAGCATTCGCCCACTAATCTGAAGGTTGGTGGTTCAAATCCAGCTCTCCACATAAACATCACAGGTTGACTGGTCAGATCCACTGACCCACAGGTTGTCTGGTGTGATTCCAGCTCCCACAGATGAATGCTGTCGTTGTGTCCTTGGGCAAGACACTTAACCCACCTTGCCCACAGTGTCTGCGTACACTGGTGTGTGAATGTGTGTGTGAATGGGTGAGTGGTTCCTTGTTGTGAAGCACTTTGAGTGCCTTGAAGGTGGAAAAAGCGCTATAGAAAAATGTTACCAATTACTACTACTACTACTGATATACCACTATACTACCACTATTACTTACTACCTTACTACTACTACTATACCTCTACTGCTACTACTACTACTACTGATATACCACTACTACCATTATAATATGTCTACTGTTACTACTACTTCTACTCTTACTACTACTACTACTACTACTACTACTGATATACTGATACTATATACTGATATAAAACTACTACTGCTACTACTAGTAGTACTGTACCACTTCTACTACAAAATCACCTCTGATACCTTTATTACTGCAGTTGCCATGATACCTCCACTACTACTTCTACCTCTAATACCACTACTCTATCTTTATTTACTACTGCTACCACTACTACAAACAAATACTACTGGATCACACATTTGGCTCATATTGTTGCAGAGCGTCGGCTGAATGGCACTAATCCCGCTCAGAGTTGGAGTCTTGGTGGTTTGTGGCTCTGCGTGTGCCGCTGTATGACAATGACAATAGAAACACAGAATAGGATTAAGTTATCTTTGGGATCAGATGAGCACAAAGCCTGGCTCATGCTCAAAGCTGGTTTATATTACTCTAAGTACTTGAGTGTGGAGTTTGGGAAGAGAAAAAAAAAAAAAAAAGGGAGGGTGGTGTACTGAAGCAGAGAGCCAAAGAGCAAAATATACTTTTATTATGGTTTAATGCCAAGAGATAAATCGTCCGAGTGCTCACTGCTAATATACTGTAACATTGGATTTATATTTATTGAGGGGTGGGTTTGGCACGTATATATATATTGATACTTTACGGTTTCTGTCGTCAACATTCCCTGGGAGTGGGAAGCTATCTGTTGGCACTTCTCTATCTGTTTGTTTTGACTTTAATCTGAGCTTTATTTTAACACAAACCCCTAAAAAATCTGTAATATCTGATGTTTTTTTTTACTCAAAATGATGCGGAATCGTGTTATTAACATTAAAACTGTTCATAATCACCTACAGAACATAAATCATAGACTACAACACATGAACCAGGACTGAACCAGGACTAAAACGGGTCTAAAACAGGTCTAAACTAGGACTAAACCAGAACTGAAC
Source organism: Boleophthalmus pectinirostris (assembly GCF_026225935.1). NCBI lineage: Eukaryota > Metazoa > Chordata > Actinopteri > Gobiiformes > Gobiidae > Boleophthalmus > Boleophthalmus pectinirostris. Next base: position 31,494,594 of record NW_026571095.1, on the reverse strand, counting down.
CAGGAATAAAACAGGACTAAAACAGGACAGAACCAGGACTGAAACAGGTCTAAACCAGGACTCAACCAGAACCAAATCAGGACTAAAACAGGACTAAAGCGAAACTAAACCAGGACTAAAACTGGACTAAACCAGGACTAAACTAGGACTAAAACCAGGACTAAAACAGGACTAAACCAGGTCTTAACCAGGACTAAAACAGGACTGAACCAAGACTAAACCAAGTCTAAACTAGGACTAAACCAGAACTGAACCAGGATTAAAACATGTCTAAAGCAGGACTGAACAGGACTAAACCAGGTCTAAACTAAAACTAAAACAGGACTAAACCAAGACTGAACCAGGACTGAACAAGGACTAAAACAGGACTAAACCAGATCTAAACCAAGACTAAAACAGGAATAAACCAGGTCTAAATCAGGACTAAAACCAGGACTAAACCAGGACAGGACTGAACCAGGACTAAAACAGGAAAAAAACAGGATGAAACCAGGACTAAAGCAAAACTAAACCATGACTAAAACTGGACTAAACCAGGACTAAAACAGGACTAAACCAGGACTACACCAGGACTAAACCAGGTCTAAACCAGAACTAAAACAGGACTGAACCAAGACTAAGCCAAGTCTAAACTAGGACTAAACCAGAACTGAACCAGGACTAAAACATGTCTAAAGCAGGACTCAACCAGAACCACATCAGGACTAAAACAGGACTAAAGCGAAACTAAACCAGGACTAAAACTGGACTAAACCAGGACTAAACTAGGACTAAAACCAGGACTAAAACAGGACTAAACCAGGTCTTAACCAGGACTAAAACAGGACTGAACCAAGACTAAACCAAGTCTAAACTAGGACTAAACCAGAACTGAACCAGGATTAAAACATGTCTAAAGCAGGACTGAACAGGACTAAACCAGGACTAAACCAGGTCTAAACTAAAACTAAAACAGGACTAAACCAAGACTGAACCAGGACTGAACAAGGACTAAAACAGGACTAAACCAGATCTAAACCAAGACTAAAACAGGAATAAACCAGGTCTAAATCAGGACTAAAACAGGACTAAACCAGGACAGGACTGAACCAGGACTAAAACAGGAAAAAAACAGGATGAAACCAGGACTAAAGCAAAACTAAACCATGACTAAAACTGGACTAAACCAGGACTAAACCAGGACTAAACCAGGTCTAAACCAGAACTAAAACAGGACTGAACCAAGACTAAGCCAAGTCTAAACTAGGACTAAACCAGAACTGAACCAGGACTAAAACATGTCTAAAGCAGGACTGAACAGGACTAAAGCAGGTCTAAACCAGGACTAAACCAGGACCCATCTTGGACTTGAGAGCGGGTGAGAGCAGTCACCCGACGGTCTATGCGGGTGCACCTCTGGGCCTGTCCAGACACTCAGTCCTGTTTCTGTTCTGGTTTAGTCCTGATTTAGACCTGGTTTAGTCCTGTTTTAGTCCTGTTTTAGTCCTGGTTCAGTCCATTAACTTATCATGGTGGATAATTAAGATGCTCTGAATGAAGTGAGGAATAAGTCTGGATCACTGCAAAATGTTTAAAATGAATTCATTCTGTTCTACACATTCGTACGGCAGTCAAAATCAGGTACAAGCGCCTGAAGCTGTAAAACGAGGATTACCGTGTGTCCACATGTATTGTAAAACACTTCCATCGCGCGTAATTAGTCAGCTCCAATAACGAAGTAATGCCGTTTACAGTGTTTGTGTGCAGGTGTAAACAACATATGCTGTGGTGTTTATGTTCAGGACTGTCGGATTCTTTGGGCAGTCGCGGCTACTGAACATATGCTCTGTAATCAGCGCCACGTGAGAGGTGTTACTCGGTCTGAGGTGTTAGAACAACAGACTGGGTGATGTAGGGAGACTGGCAGAGTGGTTAGCTCTGCAGAGAACAATAGAATATGGTGTGGTAATAAATAACAAACTCAACAGTTCATCCCTAAAGAAACAACAAAAGAGACTTGAAGTGGAGGGTCCGTGTCCAGGGTGAGAAGGATCAGCTGTGATTCGTATAGGTCTTAGAGAGGTGGTCCTTCTCTGCAGACCCACAATGCTCTGCTGCAGTCTGTGTGTGGCCCTGGCACCGGCCCCTGGCACACTGTCCTGATGAGAGAGCTCATAGTCTGGATCTGATGGGTGAGTCACAGTTAGTTTAATCTCAGTTTAGTCCTAGGGTTGGACTACGGTTGGGCGGTATCTACATTTTTATACCTTTAAACCTTCTCAGGATTTTACGGGGGGTATACGGTATTACAGTATTACCAAAATGTTTTAGTACGACTCTGATAAAGCTACGAAGCCGCACCACTATACGGTCTGTGTGTACGACCTGCAGACTTATAATCTCTGCAAAGTTTCACATGAACCATCTCCAACGCGACACACGGACAGAACAGACTCACCATCAGCAGCACATCCTCTGTCGCAGAAAGAACACTCATATTCCATTGAGTCGTGTCCTTTAGTCCGACAGAAGCTGAACCACATCAGCGCACAAAGAGTGAGCTGGTTTTATCAGTTCATGCAAATTAGCCATGTGGTTTTAAAGGTTGTATGGAGGATTTTTTTGTTTGTTTCAAATTGTCAATGAAAGTTTAAAATACCATTACAGAGACGCAGCAGCTTTGTAATTATCATGACCAAAAAAAAAAAGAAAGAAAATCTATCAACTGTGGACGTGTTGAGGCCAGATAAACATCAGCCAATAGAAAACGAGGCTGCCTCATTTTCTATTGGCTGTCAGGTTGTCAGTCAATCTCCCTACGTTTCTAAGGTAACTATGCAGCGGGTCTTAGAGGCTTTTTCTAATTGTGGCTCTCGCAGTTCGCATAAAGTTTGTTGTGATGTCGGATGAGAATCCACGACCAGTTCGCCGCAAAAGAAAGTCGGTTTTTGAGGTCGCTGAAAGACGAAGAGAAGGAGAAAAGGAGCGAAGACAAACTGAGGTGATTCTTGGAGATTCCTTTCAGTGACTGCGCGACTGAAGCGGACGAAGGGTCTAAAAACTGAGGTGTCGGTCTCTAAATTATTTCTAGAGGGACCTGTGGAGGAGGAAGGTGGTGTCAAGGACTGTCGCTGGATTTCTCTTTCCTTAAAAAAATCCTCTATACAACCTTTAAGTTTTGTTTCTATAAAACGTAAAGAAAAGTGCGCCTGAAGCCAAAACGCTGCCAAATTGCAGAAGTACTAGTAATATTTTGGGGTTGGTGGCCGGACTTGCCGTCTTGTCTTGGTCTCCCTTGTGAGCGTCAAGTGACAACAGAACGAAACTATTCAAACATCATCTCCCCACGCAGTTAGAAACATTATAGATACTATTAGTTTTAAATCATGATAGCATTAAACTGAAAATACAACCACACATTAATTTGTGCTGAGCAAACCCATTTAGGTATCAGTAAGTGATAATATTATGTTAGGTCCTTATGCACTGCAGATGTTTTCAAAGATGGTAATGAAAAATGATACCGTTGCTAATTTTTGATACTGTAATACCGTATGACCGTAGACCTGGTTTGGTCTTAGTTCAACCCTGGTTATTTCCATCTTAAGTCCCAATTTAGACCCAATTTTGCTGCAATTTGAAATAAATCAATAAAGATGGTGCAGTCAAAAATACACAAATGCACCCAAGTGTATAAAAAAATATTGGGGGTAAATGATTACTCAAGCAAGAATAATAGAGTTAAGACTTTGAGTTTGAAGTTAAGTTTATTGGTGTCAAGTAAGTTTAGATCTTTGGCTAAAAATCGGAGCCAAGTCCAAGTTCTAAGCTTTGAGTTTCAAGCCCTTTTAAGTTGTTATACCAAATGACCAAATCAAGTTTGCTTTTTGTGATTTTTTAAATGGTTCCAGCAAGTTTGTTCCTGCAACATTACACTTTCATTTATTTATTTTATTTTTTATATTTTATTTTTTTCGGGCCTGAGTCATTAGCCGGTTTCACTTTGTGGAAACCATCTGACCTTGCAGCATTAGGATTAGGATTTGTTCGTGCTTTTTTTTTTTATTTAACCAATCACTGCTATTTGGTTGTGACGTATGTAATGTGCCAAATCCCGTAGGAAGAAGGACAAAAACGTCTTTCCATTTGATAAAATTCACCAAACGTTTTCTTTGTTCCGGTTTTAAATCCTCGATCTAGGGAATCGTTGCCAACACAGAATATATGTCTCTTCACTGATTGGCTGGTGCCCGGACTCGCACTTCTGGTGTTCTTGAAAACCATCTAGTATATTCCGACTCCTGACTTAGTCATTGGAGAGAAATTAAATTGAGCGGAGGCAATAGGTGGCACCAGCCTGGCTAGGGCGACACACCAAGTCATCTCAAGTTAGGGCTAAATCCTAAATCAGTCCAGTTTGTCAAGTCTCAGGTCATTCTGTTGAGCAAAAAGGCCCTTTCCTTGTTATGTTTGAGTTTCTGCTTAAACTAAGAATACACTTGAGACAGAAATAAAACCCAGAGAAGAATTTATTTATAAATTAGAATGCAACACTCTGCTGACACACAGTATAATTTCTTTAAAAAACAAAAAAGTTACTCTTTATACTTTCCACCTCTTCAAGGCATTCAGGCCAAATTTGCAGGAAAACTGAAACAAGCCCAAATGAAACCATGTTGTTTTTCTGTTTTTCATGAGGAAACGGCATTATTCCAAAATGTTAAAAAGATGTTAAATTACCTTTTTCACAACGTAACACCGTGTATTTGATGTCGGCCGCGTTCCTCGGGGAGTCGTCAGTGTTGTTGTTTACACACATCTGTCATATTCTAAGCAGAAGATATATATATATATATATATATATATGAAAACTGGATTTATTCTTCATCATTATGTTGATTACATCTCCCCTAAGAAGTGAGGAGGCGTCTGCAGCCCCAACACTGTGCTGCTAATTCACTCGCCTGTAGCTAATATTGTAATTACGTTTATTGAGTGAGTAGACTTCATTGGCGTATATGCTAATTTACTTGTTTTCACACTTAAGGAAAAGAAAAAAACATGCTTCATTGTTTTGAATTTGCACAGTGTAAAAATATTTAATAGAATATTTTATACAGTTAACAAGGAAAATATGTGCTGAATACAATGTAATCATGCAAATATGTTTTCTGTGTAAATGAAACATGCGGGATTAAAGAGGGACTATTATGCAAAAGCCGCTTTTTGGATGCTGTGTCATAATGTTCCCTCATGAAAAAACATGTCCCAAGAGGTTTTAGATGTCATCCATGCATGTTTTATTTTAGCTTAGATCTCACCTGGGCCCTGTTCAAACCCTCTTTGTGATTAGATGTAAGATTCTGTACGAGGCTCCGCCCACAAGCCAAAACGACAGTATTCCGTAAATATACAAAAACATGAGAAAAAACGGTACACGACAACTTGAAAAACCTGTTGAGATGTGCAGTACAGTCGTCCCTCACTATATCGCGGTTCACTTTTCGCAGTCTTGCTGTTTCGCTGTTTCATGTTGTTTCTTTTAGTGTAAATTTGCATGCCTCTTTTTTTTTTTTTTTTTTTTTTTAACAGCGTATGAATGTGCATTGTGTTCCTCCCCCTGCGTCCTGATTGGCTAAGAGACCGTAGACCATTGTCAATCAATCTCCTCCGTGCCATGTCTCCAGTACAGTACAGAATGTGTTCAGCTGCCAAATTTACATAAATGTTCAATCTCTAGCCGTGAGATTCTCAAGTTTTCTCCGCGACAAAACCCACAATGTCGACGAAACATTCTGCACCGACAAAGTCTCCTGCGGTCACACCCAAAAGGCAGAGGAAGATGCAAACCATCACACAAAAAGTTGGACTTCTGGACATGCTGAAAGAAGGTAGAAGCACTGTAGCAGAGTCCTGCACCGGGTTGGGTACCCGCGGGCAAATAGTCGCTGAAATGGGTGGGTTTTAACATTCTGGAATTTTATGGGCAGGTATGCGGGTGGAACATCGGTCCTTTCTCCTGCAGTCACCCCTGAGCCCGTCCCAACAGTGAGTCCTCGTTCAGTTCTGGTTTAGTCCTGGTTTACTGCTGTTTTAGTCCTAGTTCAGTCCTGGTTCAATCCTGGAATCAGTCCTAGGTTAATCCTGGTTTAGTCTTGGTTCAGTCCGTGGCGTATGCAGTGTAAAAGTTTAATCTCGGGTTAATGGGCGGGTGCGGTGGACCCGTGCAGGAGTCTATGCTGTAGGGCTCCATTACGAAATAAATGAAGCTTCAGTTTGTTACATAAAGAAGGATGAAAATAACAAAAGGACGACAGCAGCAATAAGTTTTAAGAAGGATGCAAAAAGGGTTGTAACTGTCGTGTCTGAGAAAAGTGTATAAAGTTTGTGCTGAGGAGTTTTACAGACTTAATACAGATATAATCATTGTAAAATATAAAGTTGACTACTTCGCAGATTTCACCTATCGCAGGGTTATTTTTAGAAAGTAACTCCCGCGATAAACGAGGGACCACTGCAGTTTCATTTGCACGCTGATTGTGTTGTGATAGCGCTCTGAAGGCGGAGTGGTTTAGCATGGAGAGCAAAAGGAGAGGAGATTATAAAAGGTGACATGGTGATCTTAATATGTTATGTGTTAGAAGTTAATTCTCCATAGAAGCAAAATATCTCTTTCAACTAGTTTAGTTTTGAAAGCAATTATGACAAAACAACAAAATTTAACAAAATATGTTTTTAGCAGAACTCATGTTTGAGAGAAAATGATTTACACTTGGTAAAGCCTTTACCAAAGTGACATAACTCAGTTTTACTTTTGCCTCCCATCTGCTGTTGGAGCTAAATGTTAACCATTTACCCGGAACAGTGTAACAGTTACACTAGTTTAACACGAAACAAAACGACCAAGTGAAGCCTGGAGATTCTTCGCACATACTTGTCTTAAAATGGCAAGTCAAAATTGGGACCAAACCTTGGCTGGGATCCAGAATACGCTCTACACAAATACTTTACAAACGTCTCGTCACCTGTGAATCACACTTGACCGGGTTTGAAATACAGCAGAGGTAGTGGGGACCAGACTGATCTATCAACCTGTAGAAAAAATATACACAGATGACAGTCTGAGTTTGCCAGGCAAAACTAGACCCAGAATGGAACTGGGCTTCAACCCTGTAAATGTACCCACAGATTAAACTAGTCTGTGGTGCTCTTTTTGGTGGTTGTGTGTTGATCAGTTGGAGCCAAAAAGATCATATGATCAGATACTGGGGAATAACATGTATGTCTAATAATGCATGTTTGTATGCAATAGTCTCATATACAGGTTTACAGACAGTGTACTCTAATCCAACTGTGTACTGTAATGTGTCTGTGTGTGTGTATGTTGTGCTGTGTTCTATGTGCCAAATGAGCTCTATGTGTGTGGAAATGAATTTCCCCTTGGGAACAATAAAAGTCTAAAGAGTTCAAGTATCTCAGGGTCTTGTTCATGAGTGAGGGGAGGATGGAGCGTGAGATGGACAGTTGGGTCGTTGCAGCGTCTGCAGTGATGCGGTCGCTGTATCAGAACGTTGTGATGAAGAAAGAGCTGAGTCCAAAGGGAAAGCTCTCGATTTCTACATTTCTGTCCTCACCTATGGTCATGAGCTTTAGGTAATGACTGAAAGAACAATATCACAGATACAAGCTTAGAGAAAGGGTAAGTCAGTCACACTGGAGGAGCTCGAAGTAGAGCCACTGCTCCTCCACGTGAAGAACAGAGGAGGAAAGGGCGTCTGTTCTAGATGCCTCCCTAGAGAGGTGTTCTGGATGCATCCCACTGGGAAGATGGCTCAGGGAAGACCCAGGACAGACTGGAGGAACAATGTCTCCCTGTGGCCTAGGAACACCTCAGGATCCCCCCTGAGGAGCTGGAGGAAGTGTGTGTGGAAGTCTAACCCTCCGACTGTTAGCCAGATTCATAAGCTGGTTTCACTTCGAGGAAATTGTCTGACATCGCAGCATTAGGATTCGTTAGCTCGACGGTAGGTGGGTACTTTTTTTATTTAACCAATAGCTGCTATTTGGTCGAGATGTATGTAACGCGCTGGAAAACTCAGTGGCGTCCAAGTAATTGCTGGCTTCACAGCTCTTTGCTGACTGGCCGGTGTGCGATCTACAACTTCTGTGCTCTTGCAAACCCTCTAGTGTATTCTGATTCCTGACATAGTTGCTGGAGAAAAATGAAATTGAGGAGGCACTAGGTGGCGCCAGCCTGGCTATCTGACTGCTGCCTCCATGACCTAACCCTGGATAAATCACTTTTTCTTTTGTATTTTGTTGAAGATCACCTGCTTGAGTTATGTGTTATCAATTTATTATTACTACCATTGTATTACTACTATTACTTAACAGGACCAAGAGCAGCTCTCATATTTCTGTATTTAAGCAAAGGATTTTAACAAGTATCTCCAGATTCATGTTTTGTCAGATCTTGTGCACATTTGTAGCCACTACACTTCTCTAAACACTGCCATTTTACACTTTCAAAACTGAACATATCACACAGTATAGCAGGTCACCCCAGGGCGGCCTATTAGTTTTTATTTATTTATTTTGAAAGGGGTGACTGGTACAAAGCTGTAAACAACATGAGTGGCTGTGCGCTGGCTTTGATGGCTTCCTCTCATCAGATCTCTTCACCTCAGGGTGGCGCTGCGGAGGTGGGCGGATGAAACAGGCGCCCGCCGCACTGCACCGGGGTCTGTCAGCACGCGCCCGCCCCGAACCATGCCCGCGCAAGAAGGGTGCCGGGCGCCCACAGCCCATAAACACGTCAAATATGGCAGGTCCAAAATGTCAGCGGCAGACTTTAATGTAAACTGTCACCAACAGCTCAGCTCTGTCACGGATGCACTTTTCAATGTGTTTTTCCCCCGGAGTTCAGACAGTGTGAGGAAGTAACTAAATACATGGATCAGAAATATGTACTCAGAATAATCATTTTGTGTAAATGTATAGAGCTCAACAGTGACCACCCACTCTGCCGTTACATCATGATACTTCCCATTCATTTTTCTCAGAGTTACAGAAAAATAAAATAAAAGTTCAAAAGCTTCTCGGGGATAATCAGCAACAACTAACATGAACTAATGACCACAAAACATACAATTTTACTTTATTTATTTATATTATTCATTGATTTTTAATATTTAACAACACAAAAACTAAAGTAAACACAAATTAATAAATTGAAATAAAATAAAAGCTTCATATAATTTTATTTCAAATCTGTTCCTGAAACTATATAAACCACAGAGTTATTATTTAAAACAGACTTAAAACAACTGTGTTATGGATATTAGTTAGCATTGTAGCTGGTTTGACTCCGCAATGTTTTTGAACTCTCAATATTTGAAATGTTTGAAAAGTCTATTGGGAAAAAATGTATTGAAAGTTTACTTCCGGAACAGGAGCAGGTGGACATTTTGAGCTCCACTGCAGTACAGAGCTGAGAATCACAGGGTCCCTCACGATTCAATACGATACACGGCTCACGTTACGATGTTATCACGATGTGACGTGTGAAAAATCCCTCGGTCGTCCAGGTAGAATCCGTGGCGAAAGGAGAAAAATCAGTTTGTCGACTGGATAAAAGTTTCTTAGGTTGAATAAGTTTCACAGCTCATCCAAGCTGCGTCTTCAGTTATCACAATGTGATGTTGTCACGATACAACGTTTGTTCTCACGATACGATGTTGTCACGATACAGTATTGTCACGATACAATGTTTGTTCTCACGATGCGATGTTGTCATGATAGGATGTTGTCACAATACGACGTTTGTTATCATGGTGCGATGCTGTCATGATATGATGTTATCACCATATGATGTTTGTTATCACAGTGCAATGCTGTCATGATACGATGTTTTCACAATATGATGTTTGTTGTCACCACACAATGTTTGTTATCATGATGCGATGTTATGACAATACAGTGTTATCACAATACCATGTTTGTTATCACAATACGATGTTATCACGATATGACAATGCATGCAATAATTGATATATTGTACGCGATATTCTGATAATTGCAGTTTTTTAAAAGAACTAAATGCATTTTGTTTTTAAAGAACTAAACATGCTTCAACTACAGAATTTCTTTCTTAAACTATTGCTTGTGCAAAGTTAATATAAAATCCATCTTTTTTAATCTTCAGAACTGTGAATGTCGACTGTATTGCATAAACAAGCTTCCTTTCATTAAATAAACAACAAAACTGTAGTGTGATCACAAACAAACTGCTAAAAGATACCAAAAAATATACTCTTGCTGATATATCGATAAAGTGTTGTGAATGTGAGCTGCTGTATCACCAAATTTAGTATCACAATATATCAATTTTTCCATAATTTTGCACAACCCTATTACAGTACAGTTCCTCTTTCATTTGGTGGTGTTTAGAAGAGCTAATTTCCTAGAATCAAAGAGATACATGGCAGTATTTGATCAGGCAAGTTAAGCTTCAAACTGAGCAACATTAGTGAGAAAAATATAAAACACAGCTCTCATGGTGAGTGTGTGTGTTTGATTTCTCCTTCAGTAATTAATCATAGATAAATAAATAGAAAATTGAAAGAGCCCATGTTAGACTATTTTCTTATCTATTTTATAAAGTGGTTTCCTACATTATAACAACAAAACACTCTCCAGGTCTGTTTTTGAGGCGGTAACAGCATTCTAACATGGCTTAAAGCTCAATTTTCAGAGTAAATTTTGTGTAATATAGGACCTTTAAATGTGCTATTCTGTGGAACTGCAAAGAAAACACTAGAAAAGTTACACAGTGTTTCTTTACCAATCAAATGACAAAGTAAACAAGATATTCCGGGCCATTCCGCAGACAATATAGGAGACATTTCTTGTGGGCAGACATCATTAACACTGTAGACAGAGTTATTTCACAGTTTACCTTCTAACAATCCAAGACAATTGTTTATTTCTGTAGCACATGTTTGAACAGAAGCTGTTTACAAAGAGCTGCACAAAGTAAAAGAAAATCATATGGGTAACAATAAAATAAACTGTAAAGCTACATTAAAATAATAAAACATTAAAACGCACTAATAGCTATGAGTGAAACCTATGAAAACAAATAAAAATATCATAGTTTCGGGACCTCATATTTACTAACTACCTCAAGAGCTTTTTTTTGCGGTCTTGGTCTCGTCTCGGACTCGACCGCGTTTGGACTCGATTTTGTCTCTGTCTTGAAGGCACTTGTACTCGGTCTTGTCTCGGTCTTGAAGGCGCTTAGACTCGGTCTTGTCTCGGTCTTGAAGGCGCTTGTACTCGGTCTTGTCTCGGTCTTGAAGGCGCTTGGACTCGGTCTTGTCTCGGTCTTGAAGGCGCTTGGACTCGGTCTTGTCTCGGTCTTGAAGGCGCTTGGACTTGGAAGGCTCGGATCTTGTCTCGGTCTTGAAGGCGCTTAAGGACTCGGTCTTGTCTTGTCTCGGTCTTGAAGGCGCTTGTACTCTTGGTCTTGTCTCGGTCTTGAAGGCGCTTGGACTCGGTCTTGAAGGCGCTTGGACTCGGTCTTGTCTCGGTCTTGAAGGCGCTTGAACTCGATCTTGAAGGCACTTGGACTTGGACTCGATCTTGAAGAAGTTTAGACTTGGTCTTGAAGGCGCTTGGACTCAGTCATGAAGGCGCTTGGATTCAATCTTGTCTCAGACTTGAAGGCGCTTGGACTCGGTTTTGTTTTGGTCTTGAAGGCGTTTGGAGTCAATCTCGTCTCCGTCTGGAGGTCTGATCCTCGACGAGTGATAAAATTGAGTTAGATTTATATAAACATTGATATATATGTGAAAAAATAACAGTAAAACACAAATAAATATCGAAAATTACGGAGATGGTCTTGATTTGGTCTCGGTGGGATGTGGTCTTGGTCATGTCTCAGTCTCGACCTTTAAAAGTCAGTCTTGTCTCGGTCTCGACCCATCAGAGGTCTTGGTCTTGTCTTGGTCTCTGGACCCTGTGGACCTATTTAGACGTTTTTCAGTTTAGGATTTAAAAAACACTACATTGTCCCAAAATTTGTCTCACTCTTGTCTCGTTTTCCAGCAGGGCAAAAAAAACAAACAAAATAGATGTAAATGGGGGACTAAGAGGCATTCAGGGGCGTCTTGTAATTTAGCATAAGCACTAAAACTTTGCAGCTATAATTGCTCATAAAAACACTATCATACACATAACCACACTTGGCACATTTACATTGAACTTTTGATTTTCAGACATGCTACAAACAAGATATCTGCACAAATAAACACATGGAAGCCCACATTATGTGCATTTTTATTTATTTATTTTTTACCTTTCTACCTTGTTATGCCATGTTTTCTCATAAAATAAACACATGTCTGAAGAGGTTTTAGATGTCGTCCATGCATGTTTGACTATTTTAATGATCTCTCCCGGGTCCTATTCAAACCCTCTTTACGGTGAGCTGTGAGATTGTGTCCGACGCTCCGCCCACGAGCCAACATCACCCGGGCTCCCACACGACAACGCTCCATAAATACACAAAAAACATGATACAAAACTTTAAACAGCAACTTGACAAACCTGATGTGATGTGCAGTAGATTCATTAGAAAAATGTATTAGTCCTGATTGTGTTAATACTTTGTTTTCAGTGAATATAGTATTTTCAGAACAGGAAAAGAAAACATGCTCGGTGTTGGGAAGGTGACTTGTAAAATGTATTCCCCTACAGATTACAGATTACATATCCCAGAATGTAGTTTGTAACGTGATCCATTAAATTACTTAAAGCGAATAACGTAATCTGAATACTTTGGATTACTTGATTTGCCGTAGAGCAGTAAAGATGAGGAAATCTTCACCTAAGATGTTTTATCTGCTAAAAGACAATGAAAAAGCCCAGACTTTACCTGTTTTAGACCTGGTTTTAGTCCTGGTTTAGTCCTGGTTTAGTCTTGGTTTATACCTCGTTTTAGACCTGGTTTAGACCTAGTTTAGACCTGGGTTTAGTCCTGGTTTAGACCTGGTTTAGGCCTGGTTTTAGTCCTGGTTGAGACTAGTCCTGGTTTAGTCCTGGTTTTAGTCCTGGTTTTAGTCCTTGTTTGGTCCTGGTTTAGACCTAGTTTTAGTCCTGGTTTTAGTCCTTGTTTGGTCCTGGTTTAGACCTAGTTTAGACCTGGTTTTAGAACTGGGTTTAGACCTGATTTAGACCTGGTTTAGACCTGGTTTTAGACCTGGTTTAGTCCTGGTTTTAGACCTGGTTTAGTCTTGGTTTAGGCCTCGTTTTAGTCCTGATTTAGTCCTGGTTTAGTCTTGGTTTAGTCTTGGTTTAGACCTGGTTTTAGACCTGGTTTTAGACCTGGTTTGGACCTGGTTTAGTCTTGGTTTAGACCTGGTTTTAGACCTGGTTTAGTCCTGGTTTTAGACCTGGTTTAGTCTTGGTTTAGGCCTCGTTTTAGTCCTGATTTAGTCCTGGTTTAGTCTTGGTTTAGTCTTGGTTTAGACCTGGTTTTAGACCTGGTTTTAGACCTGGTTTGGACCTGGTTTAGTCTTGGTTTAGACCTGGTTTTAGACCTGGTTTAGACCTGGTTTATTGTCCAGCAATGAGTGGAATTACCAGAAAAAAGAAAAGAAAAAGGGATAGCCCGAAATGAGAAAACAGGAAAATACCGCCATGTAATCCATTTACTTCAACAAACTAACTGTAACTGTAATCCAATTACCACTCACTGAAACAGTAACTGTAACTGAATACAGTTACTCATAATTTGTACTCTGATTACGTAACTCCGGTACATGTAATCTGTTACTCCCCAACACTGAACATGGTGATCAAAATGTTTTATGTGTTACAGTTAATACCCCATAGAAGTAAAATACCCCCTCTTTAACCTCGTGAGCTAAAACAAAACAATATGTATTAGCTCATGGCAAAGTCTTGCACCTTAGTCAGGAACCCAAATAGGTGCTGAAACGGGTGGGTATTAACGTTCTGGAATTTTATGGATGGTATGTGGACGGGTCATGATTACACATGAGTGCGTCAGGTGAATCAAATGAACGATGAACGGCAGAAAAATACATGACAAGTGTCCAGGACGTCCGTTGCCCTGGAAACAAGTGACATTTCCCGGTCTTTTCCTAGAATGATGGACCAGGCTGAGAGAGAAACTTTAGTTTTGTGGCCATACCAGTTTGTCATAGCCTGATCCTGTCAGATCTCAGAAGCTAAGGTTGATGGTGGTGGTTGGAGGGGGTCGATGGCACAGATTGGCAGCCTTGTTTCCGTCAGTCTGCTCCAGGGAGGTGTTGAGTGAATGAATAATGAACTGTAAAGTGCTTTAGGTATCTTGAAAGGCGATATATAAATGCAATGATTAATTTGTGTTTTTATTACATAAAACCAGCAGCGGAGGTGATCGGCTCGGCGGCTGCACTCCTAGTGAAGTCCTGGTTTAGACCTGGTTAAGTCCTGGTTTAGACCTAGTTAAGTTCTGGGTTACACCTGGTTTAGTCCTGGTTCAGTCCTGGTGTAGTCCTGGAGATCGGCTCGGCGGTTGCGGTATGTATATATTTATCATCCGCTATTTTTATTATTATTATTATTATGTTTATTTATTTCGGACAGTAATACATAGAACATAAATTAAAAAACAAAAACTAAATAATAAAAAAAGACAAAAATGTAAATACATAGATATACCACAAAAAGTAACTATTTCTATTCTATAATAACAGGCAAAATAAATGTTACGCAGAATTTTCCTTGTGTCCGAAAAAGGAGTGGGAGGAAGTAAATACTTATTTAACCCCACCCCTTTTTTCTACAGTCCCAAATTAACGAAGAACAAATACAGACTTCTCATTTCCTGTACATTATAAGCAATAATTGCACAGTACCTCCACTGCATTACAATCTAACAGACAACAACAAATATATGTATATTATGTACACAGATATAGTACACATCATATACACAGATATAATATATACATACCTACATACACATCACATACCCATGCATACCTATATATATATATATATATATATATATATATATATATATATATATATATATATATATATAATATATATATATATATATATATATACGGCGTAGATTCTGTCCTGGTTTAGTCCTGGACTTTTGGGCTGTTGGACTAATGGGCTGACCCTGATTTATCACGGGCACGTGGGGTAACGTTTAGAATTTTAACGGGTCCGGGTGGGTGCGGATATAACTTTGATATAATCACAGGTTAACGGGTGGGTGTGGTGCTGTACTGTACGGGTGCAGGTCTCCAAAAATGGACCCGTGCAGGACTCTGGTACACGTCTCTCATCTGTTTCTTACCTTGTGTAGTTGAACGCCTCTCTCCTTCTCTGCTCTTAATGTTCATCAGACTGTGCTGTTACATAAAGCAAGTATCTGAGTTTGTACAAACGTCTCTACATGTTACTGAGAACTTTGAGGTTTGATTCGTAACACTTCAATCGTAGTTCCTAGTTTTACATGCATGTTTAGAAATCGGTTTAAAAGGGCCCACATTACGTTATTTTCTGATATATTGTTATTATTATTACATTTATTATTATTTTTATTTATTTAGAAGATTGGGAATGAGGAACACGATTTCAATTCTTCATGTTTCATCTGAAAACTGACAATAAACTCGCTGAATTGAATTGAATCGTGTAGTGTCCTCGCCACAAACAGACATGGAGTTGTGTTTTGTTTCATTCACACATTTTCAACACACAAACCCTGCAGATTCAGAGTTTTTCTCTCAAACATAAAACACTGATCTGTGATGTCTTTGCTCCACTGTGTTTTAAAACTCCAAACACTTTCACTAGAATAATTTGGATAATTTCAATCCTGGAATTGCCAATTTCTACTGAACAAAAGGTAAAAGGAGCTGTTATCTTGAAATCTAGCTTTTCATGTCATCACAAGGTGGAACTGAGCATTTTGAGCTTTGTGAGGTGATGAGAAAAAAAAAAAATTACACCACGATTTAAACCCCAAAAGAGTCAATTTTGTAAATATAGGACCTTTAAATTGGACAAGGCCAATCCGGTTTTCATGTAAAAGCACTCATCTTCTGCTAAAACTGCTAATGAACACTAGTTTAGCTGGAATAAATTAATGAATGACCTTAGAAAAAAAGCAATAATAAGTACTTTACACAAACTAACAGAGATGAAGCTAATTAAGCGCTTGTTATGCCTTTCCCTGTTAGTCGTCTATTAATAGCCCATGTGATCTGTACAGTAAAGTGTTACCAAACAAACCCGTAGAAGACAGCAAGAGGAGCAAACAACTAAGGCCGTGTTCAAAGCCAGAGTATTAAAAAATTAATTAATTATAAATAAACAAGCCAGAGAACATGAGAGGATCTAATTTAAAAAACAAGAAAAACAGCACTAGTTCATTTCAAACGGTTTGCAGTGGTCCAAAGTTATTCCCCACTTACCTTTGTAAGAGCATCCTGATTATTCACCGTGATGAGTTTATAGGAGCTTTTTACAGCTCCAGAGCGGAGACAAGTAAAGCTAATGTGCACTTATCAAACAATACAACGCTTATAATTAGATACAGACAGTACACAGCCTCAGGTGGAGGAGTTCAGGTATCTTGGGGTCTTGTTCATGAGTGAGGGGTAGAGGTGAGATCGAGCCTAAAAAATCCAGCCCGACCCGACCCGCGGGTATTTAAAACCCAACCCGGCCCGAGCCCGACCAATTAACTTGATTTGCAGGCCCGAGCCCGAAGCAAACCCGAAATGTCATATTTTATTTGTGACTCAGGAGGAGGAGCAGTGCTCAGCGTCGAGGTGCCAGTCTTTTTGCTCTCGTATGAAAGCAAAGCGCCACATTGACGACATTCAGCGAAGCCAACGCAAGTTTCTGTAGCATTTTCAACAATCAATTTGAAGCTTTTCCACACCTCACTCTTACCGGTGCGTGTTTGTCTTTTCAGTTTCTCCTGCCTTTAGTTTAACTTCTTGCTCCTCCATATTGGGGACACCAGGTCAAAATAGATGCAGACTTGCGGAGGGGAAGATTATTAAATTAAGAGGGGGCGTTCACGTGCGCAGAGCTCTGGCTCTGCGGATCCTGTTTAGTAGTTAAATAGCAATTACATTACATTACTTCTCTGTTTTATCCATATTATATTTATTTTATAACAAGTATTCCTTAGTTTAGTATCCACACATCGTTTTAGCATACATTTTATAAACATATATTTATTTGAAGCCCGAGCCCGACCCGACCCGAAGTAATGATTGACATTTTAGGTCCGACCCAACCCGAATTTCGGGTCAGGTCGGGCTTGGGCTCGGTCTTAAGATCTTACCTCTAGTGAGGGGAGGATGGAGCGTGACATTGACAGGCGGGTCGGTGCAGCGTCTGCAGTGATGCGGTCGCTGTGTCGGACCGTTGTGGTGAAAAGGGAGCTGACCTGAAAGCAAAGCTCGAGATTTACCGCTCAATCTACGTTCCTGCCTTCACCTATGGTCATGAGCTCTGGGTAATGACTGAAAGGACCAGATCGTGGATACAAGTGGTCGAAATGAGTTTCCTCTGCAGGGTGGCTGTGCGCTCCCTTAGAGACAGGGTGAGGAGCTCAGTCTAGAGCCGCTGTTCCTCCACGTCGAGAGGAGCAGCTGAGTTGGCTCGGGCATTTGTTACAGATGCCTCCTAGGCACTTCCCTGGGGAGGTGTTCCAGGCATGTCCCACCAGGAGGAGGCCCGGGGAAGACCCAGGACATACTGGAGGAACTGTCTCTCGGCTGGCCTGGGAACGCCTTGGGGTCCCCCCGGAGGAGCTGGAGGAAGTGTCCAGGGTGAAGGAAGTCTGGGAGTCCCTGCTTAGACTACTGCCCCTGCGACCCGGGCCCAGATAAGCAGAAGAAAATGGATGGATGGCATTACACAGCAAACTGCACATCATGAAATCAACATTTAATTTTAATTCTAGAATCAGTCTAAGTTACTTATGTTTTATTCATGACCATAATGTTAGTTTTGTTCAGGAGTTCACTAATGTGTCGTCTTTGTTGACCTTTAAGTTTTCATCTTTCTGACCTTGATAGTTGTGGATAAATTCTTCATGGACAGAATGTTTATCCTTTGTCGATCTTGTTGGATGAAGATTTGGTGATTGGGCAGATTTATGAAGCTGGTGGAAAATACGCGAGACATTTCCACAGATATTTTTCCATTAACATAGGTGACGTTTACACTTCATCGCAACACTTCTGACTAGAGCCCAACCGATATATCGGTTGGCCGATATTATCGGCTGATATGGGCACCTGGAGGCTGATAGGGGCGATATTTCACGTGGGCATGTGATACATCGTTAAAAATCTTAGACTCTCTACATTCTGTTCATTTAATCCAATTTACAGACAGATAAATGACCTAATATGTGGCTCCGCATCAGTATTTATCTACGGAGTCATTTGTCTGTGTGTGTCCGTACTGTCCCTGAACACACCACAGAGTCGCGTCACTCACGTGTGTTTGTTTACACCCGCAACAGTGCGGGTGTAAACACTGAGATTATTTTTTTTTTTACGGACAATCGGTTTGAGTCTGGATTAAAAAGGACATTTATTAGTTCAGACTTGTGATGTGAGGAGGAGCCTGTGTGTTGGAAATATGTCGACTTTGAAGCTAGTTTTTGTCATTTGTTATGGGTTAGCTGCTGTAGCTCCCGCACATAAACAGACTGTTTTCTATTGGTCTATTGTAAATTGATTGTATTGGCCGTATATTTGTTGCTGGACCTGCACTGATATGTAAATGAGCTGTGAATAGACGTGTGGATTATGACATTTGCGCATATAATTTAATTACCGCGGCGCGCACGTATTTACGGCTAAAGGCTAATAGCGATTGTTTCTTTACTAGTTATGGGTCCATCGCGAACGAAATGGCTCTTAGAGCCGGCTCTTTGAAGGGAACGACGGGAGCCTGATCCTTATTGGGAGCCGTGTTTTTCTCTCACTTTTTTTCTCTTCACGCCGCGTGCAGACTCGTGGTTTGACAGCGGCAGCGGCTGAAAATGAAACTTTGAGAAATTTGCGTGTACATAGGATAAAAAAAGGAGCATATTTGACTGTAGTTTAGCATAAAATAAATAAGTCCCGGTTTAGTCCTTTTTCAGTCCTGGTTTAGACCTGGTTCAGTCCTGATTCAGACCTGCTTGCAACAAAACAATCTGAAGAGCCACTTGGGAGCCAAAAGAACCAGCAGCTTTTAATGAGCCGAGCCAAAAGAGCCGGTTCTCTAAAAAAGAACTAGAATACCCATCACTAGTGTCTAGAATGTGATGCAAAAATGCCATTAAACCAACCTACTGTCTGTAAATATGATGTAAAGAGGCAGAATAACAATAAATGTTGCCTAAAATTTAAAATCCACCAGAGCCAAACCTAAGTTTTTAAACAATTCAACATTTACAGTGAATTTTTACATCACTAAATATATCGGCGATTATATCGGCTATCGGCAGCTCCAACTCCCATTATATCGGTTTCATATCGGCCACAGCAAAATCCATATCGCTCGGGCTCTACTTCTGACTGTTGTGAAAAAGGTCTATTTTGTTCTCATGAAGGTGAAGTTGACTGTGTTATTAGAAGCAATTATTGATAAATCGCAATATACCATTCACTGTTTTAGTATCAGCATATATTGTGAATTATATTGAAGTGTGACTTGTGTATCATGATATGTATTGTATCGTCAGACTCAAGGTAATGCACACCCCTATGTATTACCACATGACATCACAAGGTGGAACACAGTGATTTCCGTTTAAGAGAAGAACTCCACCTAAATATGCAGGGTTTGTGCTTTAAACATGTGTGAATGAAACAAAACACAACTCCAGTTCTGTTTGTGATGAGGAAACTTTATAACGTAGATCAGAAAATAGTGTAACACGGGCCCTTTAACGATCTCTTCTGAACAAAAGGCGCTTTAACAGGCCGATCGTCTCCGGCTCAGAGCTCTGTGCTGCCTGCATGAGCACAGTTTTCGCTCAGGATGGTGTGAGCCGGTCTTCCCGCTCCCAGGATGTTCCAGGGTTACCATAGCAAATCCATTACTTTCCTTAACAAGGCTTCCTGACCCGGCACAGAGTAATGAATACACAGAAGACAACTAAGACAGGAGTGTGTTATGTTCTCTTACAGCGGCGCAACTTACTACAGATACCAACACCTATGCACAGTAAAAAAAAAAAAAAAAAAGATTGGTTGCACTTAAAGAGCCTTAAAATGTTGTTTCCTCATCAAAAACAGACCTGGAGTTGTGTTTTGTTTCATTCACACATGTTTAACTCACAAACCCTGCAGATTTAAGTCAAAAAACACTGTTCCACCTTGTGATGTCAAGTGGAAATACAGGAAGATCCACTGTAATCCGTGTATAATTCGTTCATTCGTTTTTCAAAATAAAACCAAAAATAAGAAAACGAAAAAACAACTATTTTCTTCATTATTTGTCTTGAAAACTAGGAAAAAAAAAAAAAAAAACAGATGGCGATTTGTTTTTTTCAGTTTTTGATTTTGTGTTTAAATGAATAATGGAAAAAACAGGTAATGGTCATTTCCCATTTCTGAGACTTAAACTGCGATGCCGGACTTTTGTGCCGCATACGGCCTGAACCAGAACTGAACCAGGACTAAAACAGGAGTAACCCAATCTTAGTCCTGGTCTGGTCCCGGTCTCAGTCCTGATCTGGTCCCAGTCTCATGCCTAAACCAGGACTAAACCAGGACCAAACCAGTATTGAGTGTCGGGATGGGCCCAGACTGAGACCGGGACTGAGAACAGGACTGAAACGGGGACTAGACCAGGACTGAGACCGAGACTAGACTGAGATCAGTTTAGTCCTGGTTTCGTTCTCATAGCCCTGGTTTAGTCCTGGTTCAGTTCTGGTTGTGCATGTCCTGGTTTAGACCGCGTTTAGACCTAGTTTCGACCTGTTTTAGTCCTGGTTCAGTCCGTATGCAGTGCAAAAGTCCAGCATCGCAGTTTAAGTCACGGAAACAGGAAACG
Organism: Boleophthalmus pectinirostris; assembly: GCF_026225935.1. NCBI lineage: Eukaryota > Metazoa > Chordata > Actinopteri > Gobiiformes > Gobiidae > Boleophthalmus > Boleophthalmus pectinirostris. The sequence goes on along the minus strand of NW_026571095.1, from coordinate 31,473,507 downwards.
TTTCTTCTCTTCTCCGTTTTTCCATTATTCATTTAAACACAAAACAAAAAAAAAAACATCATCATCTGTGTTTTTTTCATTTTGGTTTTGGAGACAAATAATGAAGATAATCGTTGTTTCGTTTTCTTATTTTTGGTTTTATTTTGAAAAACAAATGAACGAATGATACACTGTCACTGTCTTTAAACTCCATACACATCATTTGGATAATTCCAGCCCAGGATTTTCTAATCTCTAAATTAAAAAGAGCAGTTAACTATCACTTCACGACATCACAAAGTGGAACAGAGCATTTTTGAGCTTTGGAGATGTAGACAAACGAATAATAAAGGTTTGTGTGAATGAAACAAAACACAACTCCAGGTCTGTTTTCGATTATAACGTGGTTTAAAGCTCACAAGAGTCCATTTTGTGTAATATAGGACCTTTAAGAATTAAATTAACAATTAAAAACGCATAAAAGTCCTCAAAATATCGAATGTAACAGCAAGCCAAAACCCATAAAGACCACTTAGGATCTCCTCAGCACGCTTTTGTTTACCCTTAATCCAAGTTTAGTTCGGGGGATTCCTCACCAACGAGCCCGGGCTTTACATACAAACACTCCATCAGCTAGTTAAAGAACTGTTTATAAAATAGTCTGAAAACGATCACTGCATAAGTCCGGCGTTTCCGAGGCAGATTTTTGTGTGCACACGATTGGGCCCAGAGGGAGTTATTAACAAACTGCATCACGTACCTGAAACTGGCCCGGCTTCTGTCTGAAAAGAAAACAACTACAGCAGATGTTCCTAAATGTTTACATCCCACGGCGCTCGCTTTAGCCAAACCACACGTACACAGCAGGCTAATTGGATGCATGATTTAATTAAATAGTGATAAGATAATGTAAGAATGAGGCCTGGGGAGAAAAAAAAAAACAGTGAAGATCGAGGTTTTAAAGCCATGTTCTGGTCCATTGTGGTTTGTGGTCGGTCAAAGTGCAAGCAGGTTCAGTGGTGTTTAAATGAGACTGGGGGATTGTGGGACATCGCATTTTTAACGGTGTTTTACTAAACTGAAATTGTCAAACACATTCCTGGAGTTAAAAGTGGTCAACGTGCCAAAAATGTATTCAACTGTTTTTCTTTAAATAGTTGTAAAGATGTAACTAAAGCTGCTAAAACTATTTATGTAATTGGAGCTCGCTGGATCACCGCTACGTGAAGAAACAATCGGGTGTTCTTCGGAGATCCCAAGTGGGCAGAGAAACCTCCGAGATGAAAGAAGAGATCCGAGGCGCTCCGATATGTTTAGCTATCGTTTTATTTCATGTCAAACGCCAACGCATTTCGACTTGTTTCTTCATCAGGGTATGTGAACATCACGTCTTGCTGCTGGTTCCCGAAGAGTTGACCAGGTTTTGTATTCACCCTGTGTGATAATTCCGCCATTTATGGACCGAATGTCACCAAATTTGGTACGTGGGTCGAGCCCCCGTGCCCGATGCCGCAAAAAAAAAAGTTTGGTGACGATCTGAGGTCATTTGAGGTCACACGGGTCAACTGAACGGTCACAACATTATAAAGAAAAGGCAATTTCGACAATTTCTGAACCATCTGCGGGCTAAAATATTCACCCAATCACCAGACAAGTTGGCACACACATAACCGGGTCACACTGGATGTTACAGGTTGAAACTGGACAAGGTAACCAAGGTCAAATATGTGGTTTTGGTCATAAGTCTGTGAAGGATGGAGTTAGAGCAACAGGAGAAAAAAATATTTTCTATTTATAATTCTATGCTTTTGTATAGTAAAATGTGAATAGTTTTTGAGATAATCACAAATTATAACAGTTCCTTTCTCTTTCAGTGTAGCCGTTGAAATTCTAATTGGAACAAAAATAATTTCCATTTCTTCTTTTTCTGCTGATATACAACACACTGATCTACAGTCACACAACTAACATATACACAAATCATGAAAAATGACAGTTTTGTTACACACTAGTAAACACAGACATTGTCATGTGTGACCAATATCACACAAATGTTCATGGGCCTGTACAGATACACACATTGTATTGTGGATATAATGATCATGTGATATGGGCTGAGCTCCTCATAAACTGCTTCTGTTTTGATGAACTGACCCCACTGATGCCTCATGGGGACTAGGTTGATATCTCTGATCGAGCTTATTTGAAAAATCATTAATTAATATATCTCGGGGTCCTGTTCATGAGTGTGGGGAGGATGGAGCATGATAAGTGGATCAGTGCAGCATCAGCACTGATGTGGTTGCTGTATCGGGCTGTTGTAATGAAGAGGGAGCTCTCGATTTACCGCTAAAATCTACATTCCTCCCATCACCTGTGGTCATGAGCTTTGGGTAATGACCGAAAGGAAAGAGATCCTGGATACAAGCAGCTGAAATGAGTTTCCTCTGCAGGGTGGATGGGCGCTCCGTTAAGATAGAGTGAGGAGCTCAGTCACATGGGAGGAGCTCGGAGTAAAACCGCTGCTCCTCCACATCAAGAGGAGCCAGTTGAGGTGGCTCGGGCATCTGTTCCAGATTCCTCCTGGCATGACCCACCAAAAGGAGGCCCCAGGGAAGACCCAAGACACGCTGGAGGGACTATGTCTCTCGGCTGGCCTGGGAACACCTTGGGGTGTCCGGGGTGAAGGTAGTCTGGGAGTTCCTGCTTAGACTGCTGCCCCGATGACCAGGCCCCCGATAAGCGGAAGAAAATGGATGGATGGCATTAATTAATATAGTGGTAAAAAAATAAATTATTTGTCTACAATTTTTCATTAGGTAAGAATGTACAGTTTTCCAAAATATGTTGATGTCTTTACAGCTCCAAAACATGTGGTTAAAAGTTGCAATGGTGTTCTCCAAGTATTTGTTGCATATTGGCAAAGGGTTGAGTTTCATCAGATGCCTCATTTGGTCGTCAAGTAAGTTTGATGTAAAAAGTTAAACTGTAATATCTGATGATTTGGATTTTTTGATGAATAAGAAGTTATGTTCCATATTCCTTTCCAGTATTCATTCTCCAATGCTGCATCCAAATCCTTACTCCACACATTTTCAGTCTGTGGAGTCTGATTTATGTTATGTCACGTTCAGCTTTACGGTTGTAATGATGATTAATGATGCAGCAAACCCAGTCCCAGCGATAGGTCAAATGCTTGGTGACCCGCTTTTATAGAATCCCCTCAGCTATAAGTAAAACTCTCTAGATGGTGACTGATTTATTTTGTAATAACAAACTCATACTCAATGAACAGTGCCGGGCCAGTGTAGCTCGCACAAGAATTTGGCCCCAGCATGAGCCATCCTAGTCTGGACCATCCCAGCTTAAACCGTCCTGTTCACTTACAAGCGCAAATGAATAACTGCTCTAACTGACATCTCCAGGCCTTGAACGTGTAAAAAGATGAAAGTGTTTGCAGCTTTGGCACAAAACTTGATAGAACAAAGATTCCAAGTGTATTTTGTACAGGTTCCCACGCCCGATTGTAGTTTTCCCACAATTTAACTTTTTAGGTCCAGCTTTCCCCTGTGGCTTATTTGCTTTGAGCTCCACCCAAAAAGTGATGGGTCTGCCCTGGTCTTCTGGTCTAGTAGTCCTCCTCCCCCTCTTAGTAGTTTTTGTCCTGCTCCTCTACGAAGTTTTGGACGTGTTGACCCTGTCTGGCTCACGTCTTTATGACTCTTGATTGGTGAGGGTCCAAACACCGGAGAGAAGTTCATGTAAAAGTGAATGTTTGTTTGCTGTTTGTGGCCTCAAGTAACAGTTGAGTATTTCCTAATGAAAAAGCAGAAGTGACATCAGACTGGAAAGACAGCACTATTGGAAGTGTAAAGTGATTCCTGAAGTCACTAAGGCTACGTTCAGACTAGGGATGGGCATGATTAATCGATTAATCGATAATTGATCATTAAGAATTTCATCGATTACGTTAATTTTAATTGACAAACCGAATGTAGGTTGCTGTGCGTAGCGTGACCAAACAGGGGTCCGTACATGTGTCTCTCTGCACTCAGAAGGAGCGAGACACAAACAGTAGGTCAGCCTGCAGTGTGCCGAAGCACAAATGTGTATTTAAGGATGATTTGTACAAGAAATTCCACGCTTTCCATTGCGTTCGGGACAAGTGTGAGTCCTTGTGCACAGTGAACAAAGCAGCACATATGTTTCTGTGTCCAGTGGGAAAAAGCTTTACCAGGTGAGAGTCGCGCAATGTCGATGACGAGTCCCAACCTCCCTCCCCCCGTACGGTGTCCTGGTTTTGACAAACGCAAATATGGTCACACTAACCTGTATTCACCTGAGTCATGTCTTTTAATCTGACAGAAATTGACCGCATCAGCGACACAAGAGCTGTAGTTTTATCTTCGCTGAGTTTATGCAAATTAGCCATGTGGTTTTAAGTTTCGTTTCTGTGAGAGTTGCGCAAAAATGAATTAAACACGTTATAATGTCAAACGGGCTGATGTGGCTCTAGAGTCGTTACGGTTTATATGTCGTAAAGTTGAATTTATTTATGCAGATTAGTAGTGCAGATAGTAATAATAATGATGATCATTTTAATATAAAAACGTTAATGATTAATCGATAATCGATCGTTAATTCTTCCGACGATCGATTAAGAAAATTTCATCGAATGCCCATCCCTAGTTCAGACTGCAGCCTGAAGTGACACAAATCAGATTTTTTCACCCCATGCTCCTGTATCTGCTCTTTTAATGACAGTCTGAATGACACAGATCCGATTTTCTCAAATGTGACCCAGGCCACTTGGATATGTGCTCCTAAAACTGACACGTCCGATCTTCTGACATGCGACTTCAGTCTGAACTGCCAGGTCCCATTCATCCCACCTACACGTCACAAATATACACAAACGTTCTTCTTGTCCTATGGAAATTGTGTCTGAATTCCATGTCGGTGAAGCAGCGAAGCACAGATCAATCCCACAACTCTTTGCTGCCACTCTGCACCCACACGTTCCTTTCTACGAACTTTGCTGCCACTGCCCCACAAAACGCCACGGTCAAAAACCTCATCCTTCTCCTTTTCAATCTCCTCCTTAAAACAAATAAGCTGTACATGTTCTGGCTCCGGCACGACAGCAACTTTAAAATCTCCAGGTGCTTAATGTTCACGTCCATGTTTAGGCGACTTCTGTAAAGATTGAGCACACCCGTCGTCGTGTCCTCTAATGTGCATGCGGGAAATTTGTGGGGGCGTTTAATGTTCACACTGGAGATCACATACAAGTCAGATTTAACTGGAAATGTGAACAACCTCGCAAAAAAATTGGATTTCACAAAAAATTTCAAATTGAGCACTAAGCCCTGCAGTCTGAAAGTAGACTAAGGCTGTGTAGTAGGACAACACCTCCTTAGATTTCAACATTAGACCTTCTTTAAACTAAGCTATTCAAAATTTTGGAATGGAGGTAAGTGGAGTCAAATGAACATAATGTATAATCACTGTGGACATTTTGAGTGGCCACATGAAAACCCCAAAGAGTTGCAAATGAAGGTGGTTATTAAGGGTTGATGCTACTGAACGTGACTGATATCAGAGCTTGGTTAGAAAACATTAGACATGTGTTTTAGCTTTTATTAAATCATGCATCGTTATATACATTTGTGATGAAAGTTCAAGCTTGTAGATCTTATAGAAATTCTAAGTATACGTGAAGATTTATTAAATCTTTTCTGAAGCTTCAGTTCAGTGTATAGGATAAAAAGCAGTAATATTTTTCCATCCTCTTTATATTTTTCATCCATTGTTATAAGAAAGTACACTTACTAATATTTTTACAGTGGAAATTGCAGCTTATTCCCCAATTCACTGGCAATTTTCATGTGGTTAATTGTGTATATAGTGTAGCATTTCACTTTTTACCTGGAATTTTGAAAATTCTGAGATTGTACTTTAAGGGGTCTAGATGTTATTTACTTTCTCTTAGACTGTTCTTCCTCATTGAATGACAGACATCTTCAACTAGTTCCTCGGCAAAGAGATACACAAATATTACAGCCTTGACCATCTAGTTCCTCGACGTGGACAAACTGCATCTGTATGTGAACAACAATTTCTGTGGACTGTCACTGACAAGCCAGCGCACCTCGCACTTTATATTAAATGCACTTATTATTTTGGACTCCGTAAAAGCTCGTCGTTTCGTCTGGGGGCGGGACTTCAGACTCTATTGAAACCATGGAAACCCACTTCTGCCTATTCACGTGTTTTCCTTTTCACCTGGGCTGCCAGGTCTAAAAAAACAGACTTTTGACAAGACAAAAGCAAATTCACACCTAAAATTGTACCCAAAACACATTCAGTTTCTCCTTTATTTTTTGTTGACGCAGAGGCACCATTTTCCTCCAAACACAATTATGCCAAACAACAGACACTTTGGGTTAGTGGTCAGGTTCGCACATGTGTCATTTCATTTTTTCACAGTCAGGTTAAGGTTAGGATCAGAGTTAGGTTTAGGAACAGGTTATTTCAGAGTTTTGGGCTAAGTTTGCTAACCGAGTCTTGGCAAAATTGAGCTGTAATTTTGTAGACAAAAGAAAAATAACAGAAAAATCAAACTCACTCTCAGTGTAGTTAATTTGATTGACATGGAAGGCAAACCTTACCCTGGACCAAAGTGCCTCCTGCTGCCCTCTCCTGGCCAATGAAACAATTAGATTAAAACTGGTTGCAGATTTATTTAAAAAAAATAATAATAATGCTTGGGGCAATTCTATTTTCATTATTTAAAAAAAGAAAAGCCTACATTAATGAAATGTCCACGGCATCGAAGACACTCAAAGCTGTTCTTCACACATTCATGGCTCATTGCCTCAGTGACATCAAAGCTGTGTACAGCTGAATGTAATACTCATGCAGTTTGTTGTTGTTCTATATGAGACGCAGTGAAGACGACTGATGCAAATTACATTTTCCATTGTTTTACATGTTGAATAAGCAGATATGATCTGTGGGTCTAAGCAACTCTCCATTGTCTCAAATACCACATCTGAATCTATCAATCAATCTAGCACATGCATAAAATGTGCTAATTTTGTCATTTTCAAAGCATGTTACAGAATCAGTGGTACGACATCGTCCACTGTGCCTCCTTTTGATTCGTACAGTATGTTGAAACTGAGTGAGAATTGGTGATCATACATGTGTTTTCAACTCTCAGCAGATACAGAGTGGAAATAAAAAACGAGACAAGTTTTTAGACTGTCTGAAAAGTCAAGAAAAAACAAAACAAAGCTGAGCACTCCATCAGGTGGCTCGACACTTCCTTAGAGATAATATGAGGAGCTCAGTCACACAAGAGGAGCTCGGAGTAGAGCCGCTGCATTCCACCTGAATAGTCATCGATCGGTTCCATCAAATAGAATTAAATGCCAAACATGGTTGACCATATTACAAAAATCATCTTTGGTCAGATTCAACCTTAAGTCCATGAGGAGTATTTCCAGATTAAATGGTAAATGGTCACAATTTTGATATAGCGCTTTTGCTCCTTCAAGGCACTCAAATCGCATTACATTAAGGAACCAGTCACCCATTCACACACAAATTCACCATTTAACACAGACACCTGAACCTTTGGATCAGTGGATAAACTCTGTACCAGCTGAGCTATTGTCTCTGCATTACCAACTCTAGGGGGCAGTTTTCCATGTCGAATGTCACTATATCTTAGAAAAATGTTAGGATGGTTAACACATGATAGACCATGTTTTTACATCTAATAGTCCTATGCACTGCGTATGTACACACATGCTTTACCAGAGCGGCAGGTGATCATATAGATGACAGATTTTATATTGCAGGATACGAGTCCTCTGATTTCTTGTCCAGTGAGACGATGTTGAAAAGCTGTTACGGCTACAGGTGTAGTTGGACTGACGGCAGCCACCACATCAGTGATTACCATAAGGGATACTTACGGAAGCCGAGAGGGGTCACAACAAACACAAACGCCGCAACAAATACAAATGCGACAACACAACAAAAAGCCACAACGGAAATGACCACGGGACTCTATTTTAATGCAAACGCCGCAACAAATACAAACGCCACAACACAAACGCAAATGCCGCAACACATCAAAAAGCCACAACACATCAAATCAAACAGCACAACCGCGGGACTGTATTTTCCGACGGACCGATCAAGCGGCAAGTGAAGAAGAAGAAATACAACGTGAAATGAATAATGATAAAACAATAAATTACTTTTACTTACGTTTCCAACTTCTCCGTTCCTTTACTTTTCATATTGTAGATCTTCTTCTTCACTTGTCGCTTGATCGGTCCTTCGGAAAATTGAGTCCCGCGGTCACTTCCGTTGTGGCTTTTTGTGCTTTTATGTGTTGCGATTTGCGTTTGCATTTGCGTTTGTTTGTCGTTTGTGTGCGTGTTGCGGCATTTGCGTTTGTGTTGTGGCGTTTGTATTTGCTGCGGCGTTTGCATTAAAATAGAGTCCCGCGGTCATTTCCGTTGTGGCTTTTTTTGGTGTGTTGTGGCTTTTTGTTGTGGTGTCGCATTTGTATTTGTTGTGGCGTTTGCGTTTGTTGTGACCCCTCTCGGCTTCCGTAGACACTAGTCGGTCTGAGGTTTCTTCTGGTTTACAGTTCAGCTCCCTGTTGTAGTTCCATCTAAGTGTGTGAATTATGGTTAAACAAAAGGTCAAGTTAAAGTCTAAATTAAGTAACAGAGCTTCAGACAGAGCAGTGCCTTCTGTTAGCTTCATCCACAGTTTGGCCATGTTACCCTCCTCGAAATAATCACTAATGTGTCTACTAAGCCACAATTAAAATGTGATGGAATATTCATAAAGCGCTCAGTTTCCTTATAGGACAATTAAACCGTCTGCTTATTCATTCATTCACATTTGAAATTACTGACACTATTTTAGCTCGACTGCCGTGTCCATTTTGATATTTAATAACACAGATTTCTCACACGGGGCATAAACAAAGACATACGTTTTCAGAAGCGATGAAGTCATTTAGCATCATTAGCCGAAGCCGCTCGTCTCTGATCCGTGCCCTTTCGAGCGCGATTGTGTGCACATGAATAATGCACATGTGCTTGTTGACATCCAATTAATTGATAGGATCCGTCTGGCTGCTGCCTCCGCCCTCCTCCATGACGGGAAGCGGGGAGAGGAGATGGAGAGAGGGGAGACGGTGTGAGAGAGAAGGAGGACGGTTTTCCTTAATAAAGCTTCCTCGCGCGCTAATCTCGTCCTGAGCTATTCCTGATTCGCTGCTGCCTGGGTAGTTGTTATGACACAGAGAGGAAATATTGATTCTATTGTGCTTATTCAGAACGCTGGAGTGTGTGGATTCGTATGGATCTCAGGAAGAGAGAAATGAGTTAAACATGAGGTATAGAAACTCGCTATACGGCACCTCTATAGAATGCGTTTTTGTGGTTTTGTGAGCTACTTTTGGACGGGTCTTGAAAACCTTGGTCTTTTGTAATGTAAATAATGTATACGTGGAAAACAAGTAAAAGTTATTCCTCTTCGCCAACTTGTTCGACAAAAAATAGGCCTAGAAACCCAAAGATTCACATGTTGCATTAGATTAAAGGTACAACTGTGTAACTTTGAGGTGGAGGGTCATTTACTTCCTTGTCTCCTTGTCCATTTCAGGTCAAGTTCGACCTGAAATGTTGCGTCAGGTGGCATTTATTTATTTATTTACCATATTTTTTCGGACTACAAGGTGCACCGGATTATAAGGCACAATAAGTGAAACAAACGGACGACAATTGAGACTGATCCCTTAGCCCAGGCGTCCGCGATCTATTGACAGATAGAAGCGTAAGTCCTCAAGCGTTGCCTCCCTGTCTTGGTGAATGTGTATTACTCTGAGGTAGAGATGTGTCGATTGCGGTTACAGCTGCAGTATCCGTGGCTAAACCGTGGGTCGGGCGGATGACGTGACGAAAAATATTTTAATTCAATTTGGATGGGTGGCAGTTTAACTACTAAAATAAATATACATATATGTCTTAATGGTCTTGGGCCTTCTTATCTTTCAGAATTGATTTTACTTTACAAACCCTCGTGGACCCTGCGCTCCTCCAGCAGCAGGCTCCTGGTCATTCCCAAAGTCAGGACACACACTCAAGGAGAGGCGTCTTTTCAGTACTACGGCCCCCGTCTATGGAACTGCAGCTGGAGGAGCTCAGTTCATGTTTTTAAGAGTAGGCTCAAGACCCACCTTTTTAGCTTAGCTTTTGATTGAAATCTTATACTTTTACTAGTTTCTAGTGTATATATTTTATTATATTTATTTATTTTAGGCATATTTTTTGGATTTCCAGTGTTTCCTCTGTAGGAGCCTCTGCATCAGGAGCGGAGGTCGGCTGTGGCTGCTGGGTCTGTCCTGTGGGCTCCTGGTGGAGAGTTGGTGTCTGGGCTTCATCTCTCCCCTGGACCCTGTGGTGGTTCCTGGTGGTGGTGGACGTCTCTCTGCTCCTGGTGTAGACGGCTCCTCTGATGGTGCTTTCTCAACTGGTTCGCCTGTATTCAGCCTCACATTTTACATGTGTCGTTTTATGTATTTTACCGTGTTTGTGTGTGTTTGTGTTTGTGTGTGTGTTGTGTGTTGTGTGTGTGCGTGTGTGCGTGTATGTGTGTGTGTTTGGGTTGTCTGGTTGTGTGGGGTCGGGCAGGTGTGGGTATTGGGTTGGTGGGTGGATGGAAATGTGGGATTGTTTTTAATCACTGTAAAGCATTTTGTGTTACAGTTTTGTATGAAAAGCGCTTTATAAATAAAGTTTGATTTGATTTGATATATTTTTAAGTATTGTTACCTACATCTGAAAAAACGAGTGTCATTGTACAGTCTGTGCTTGTAGTATGAACAGAAGTGGCTATAGGGCCATATTTATTTAGTTAGGCATATTTTTTCTTGCCTATTTCATTTGGAACATATGAAACAACATATATTCATGTGGACATTGCCTGATTTCAATAAAGGTTCATCTGGATGAGACTATCTGTCTATTTTGTTTCGATATCAGTTATATTTTGAAAACACTCAGACGCTGTAGCGTAGACTGCCACTCGGGGTATTTAAAACTTAAAGAAAGACTGATGGAGTGATAGGCTATGACTCTGAAATAACATCGGGCAATGGCAGAAAGTTCAGAATGCAATAACATTCAACACGAAGGCAAGAAGGTTCAAAAAATAGCCTAGTCGGAAAATGTCGTCAAATAATTAGCTGCGCAAGAAAACCAGGCAAGTTTGAGGTTGTTATGGACATTTAAGAATGTGAACATACACGCTGAGCGGATTTTGGAATGAATGAGCTCTAGAGTTTGCATTTTTATCGAGGCTCCTTAGTTTGTTTTCTACATGATTGTTTTGAAAATTGGTCAAAACCTTGGGTGCAAATGGACAGCGGGCGCATGATGAGTTTTGTGTCGCGGTTGTGGATGAAAAAATAGCCCATCCGCGCATCTCTACTCTGTGAGGCTCCTGACTACAGTAGCCCAAGCCCCGGCGTCTCAAGTCAGTGGTCCGAGCTCAATGGCGCATGATTCCAGATTAGTGCGGTCTCGTGTATCACGTGATCGCTTTGACCAATCAGAGCGACAGGAGCTAGAGCAGAGCCGGAGCTAACGATTAAAAAGTGTGGAAGTTTTGTCTTGGGTGAACCAGAGTTGGACCCAAAAGCAGACAGACAAATGCACAATTACAGTTTGTATTTGACAGTTTTGGTAGAGGCAGTCGGACTAAGGAGCTGAGGGGAGTGTTAGGAGTATCAGGGCAGGCGCTGGCAGGACCGAGGAGCAGAGGTGAGTGAGTTGGCGGCACTCAGGCTGTAGAAAAAAAAAAAAGGAAAAATACTCAGAAAAAGCAAAAGGTCTAAGTGAGAAGGGACCATGCTGACTGCCCAATCTCTCAGACTAAAGCTTGCGCATCCAACAGCAGTAACATAGGCAGCATCTAGTGGTGATATGTGAGAATACACCAAGGCTTAGTCGCTCAATTACAAATGGCAACTTTAAAGGGATAGTCCGGAATTTTGGACATAGAACCTCATCAGCTCAATTTCATTTCTCTCCAGCGACTAGGTCAGGAATCGGAATACACTAGATCACGGGTGTCAAACATGCGGCCCGGGGGCCAGATTCGGCCTTCCAAGACCTTTAATCTGGCCCTCGGCTGATATTCTACTAAAATATTTTAATTATATTTTCTATTTAAATATTGGTAATTTTCTGTGGTGTTTATCACAGCAGCGTCTCCAGCGTCTCTGTACGTGGCCCCTCCCACCAGAGCAGCACAAATGAAGACTTGTCTCTTTCCAAACGCTCTTAAAGGACGATCGCTTTGACTGTTGACCGTGACACCCTCATCAGAAAAATGTCCAAAATGAGAAAAGTGGAGCCGAGTGCAGGATTTTACAAGAAAAATTTACTTATTCCTATTTCTACAAGTTAATTTTATACAAGTTAATGTTAAAACATTGTGTTGAAATTGCATTTTTCTTAAAGTTTCAGGTTGTTCATAATATTATAATATTTTGTAAAAGAAAGAGTTCATTAATTAAAAAAGATTTCTGTAATAGATTTGTGTTTCTCTGCACAAATATTTGAACTTATTGTTATTTTTGGGGTTTATATGTCATGAGTTTTCTGATCCGGCCCCTTTGGGATCAAAGTCGGTTAGATACGGCCCCCGGACCAAATGAGTTTGACACCCCTGCACTAGATGGTTTGTAAGAACCCCGGCCAATCAGCGAAGAGCTGTGAAGCCATGATGTCAAACTCAAGCGCCTGTCTGGGTCCCTTTTGTGGAACAGCACAACAGTAAACAAAGCGTCGAGATGGATGAAGATGAAGACAGACATTCTGTGTTGGAAACGATTCCCGAGATCAAGGATTTAAAGCCGGAACAAAGAGAATGTTTGGTGAATTTTATCAAAAGACGTGATTGCCCTTCTTCCTATGGCATTTGGCGCATTAGATACGTCACAACCAAATAGCAGCGATTGGTTAAATTAAAAAAAAAGTACTCGCCTACTGTCGAGCTCAGGTCAGATGTTTTCCATGAAGTGAAACCGGCTGATGAATCAGGATACAACAAAGCACCCGAGGCAAAGCAATCACCAGACTGGCAAGGGAAGGCAAGGCAAGTTTATTTGTATAGCACAATTCATATATACAAAGTAATTCAAAGTGCTTTACAGAATAAGAAATACATTCAAATCACAATAAAAACAAATCAAAACATGAATAATCATCATAAAATTAAAGATTAAAATTAGAAAAGAGAGAGAGAGACATTAATTATGTAAATTAGAGAGAAGATCGATGTGAATGTCTGTGTCGATAGAATAATTTTAGAAGTAAAACCAACCTTGCATTTGAAGGATTTATGTCTGAGCAGCTGTAGTAAGTTGTGCTTCCTGATAGAAAACTTGGCAGCGGCGGACTGATATATGAGAAAATAGTCCCTCAACATGCGACGATTCATGCGATGTGAGTTTAGTTTTATTTCAAACATTATTCTATCAACACAGACATTTACATCGACAGTCTGGTGTAATAATAGTTTAGTTTCTGGTGTTTTGTGGAGTGGGTAAGACTGTTTTTAGTGGCAGAATAAGTATGACCATTGACATGCACTAGTCTAGCACCAGCGACCTCTGCAAATAAAATTTTTAAAAGTGTCTCCACACGTCTCCAACACTCTGGCTCACTAGGAAATGAGGTCCTATGTCCAAAATTCCAGACTGTCCCTTTAAGTCCATATTTTTGACAATGTACAGTCTTCACATGAAACAACTTCGCTCGGCTTTTACGCTCCGGGGCAGCAGCTCCTCAAAACCGCGCGTTGAAGAATGTCGATCACAAAATGGCCGCTCCGTGGTGAGAGTAATGGGTGTTGACGTGCAGAGGAGAGATGGCTCGCAGCTAGCGTCACTCAAGCGTTTTGACAGTGCGCGAGCTAGTGCTAAAGGTCGCATTAGATTTGAGAGTGTGACCAGCAGACACAAGTGCACAAAAGAACCAAAAGTTGCCTTGACAGATGTGGATTTGTTTGGGTGTAAACACTGGCCTGAGGTGAGGAGCGTCCTGCTTTGGCATTGGAGTTACTGCTGTTTAGTTTGACAAGTTTAAATGTCTCCTGAAGTCAGAAGTTAAATGTCCTCATTGAACTAAAATAGGAATTCAGTGTTAGTAGTATTTTTCAAAGCATAACTCGTTTCTGTACATTGCACCGTTAAAACCGTCTTCAGATCCTCACACCCGTTCTATCTGCCAACAGGTATTTTCTAGCATTTTTACCTCCACCAAGGAGGTTTTTGCCGGCGTTTGTCTGTTTGTTTGGACCGATTTTGATGAAATTTTCAGGATTTGTTGGAAATGTGAAAAGGAAGAACTGATTTCATTTTGGGGGTGATCCGGAAGAAATCCTGGATTCTGGATCACTTTGAAATTTTTGTTAACATTGTGGTAAATGTTGTTTCTCAATATCTCGGTTAATTATTGACCAAACCCCATGAAATTTGACTCAGGGATGGACAATGGGATCCTCTTTCATATTCCAAAGGCTGATCCGGATCTGATCCACAGAAGACTGATTTTATCGCAATTTATATAAAAAATGGGGGTAGTCCTTGGCGGAGGTCTGCGCTCTCTGAGTGCTTTTCTAGTTTTTTTCTTTTCTAGATTTTACTCACGGTTATAATTTGTTAAAATAATATCTATACAGAAAAAAAATGCATCAGAAAGTTAGTAAAATGTCCTATATTATTAGTCTATCTACATCTCCAAAGCTCAAAATGCTCTGTTCCACCTCGTGATGTCATGTAGTGGTAGTTTAGGTGAACAGCTTCTTTTACCTTTAGTTCAGTAGAGATTGGCAATTCTACACTGACAAATAAATAAATAAAAATAAAACAAAATAATAATGATAATAATAATAATAATAATAATAATAATAATAACTATATAACTTGTATAAATTACTAGAAAAAAATCCTTGTAACAATTTGCACCAGCACTTTTTAAGTTAATTTTACTGCAGTAATATCAGGTACAGTTTACTTACTAAAATGTGCTTAGTCCATTTGTTACTCCATTTTTTAAAGTTAGGAGTCATATTTGTGCAAATAAATAAAATAAAATATATAAATGTAGTCATAATTAATTGCATTGTGATGAAATGATTAAGTAAATATTATATGTCTAGTGTTTACTGATGTATAATAAAAATTTCTATAGTACTTTTCCACCTTCAAGGCTCAACCATTCACACACAGACACTAGGGGTGAGGTGTGCTAAGTGTATTGCCCAAGGACACAACAACAGCATACATCTGTAGGAGCTAGAACTGCACCGCCAACCTGTGGGTCAGTGAATCTTACAGCTCTCATAATGATGTTTTTTTTTTTATTTTTTATTTTTTTTATGTCGAGCGCGGGATTCAAACCACCAACCTTCGGATCAGTGGACAAACGCTCGACCACAGCCACAGCCCCACATACGCAGCCCCCTAGTGCAGGGAATTTTCTAGAAGGACTTCGATATTACTCAGTATTTCTGGGTTTGTGAGTAGCGACTGTAAAATCTTTAAAACGTGTTGGTAATTTTGATGATTTTATAGTAAAATTTACTCAATAACTCATTAATTTCTTCAACTACATGAGTAAAATACGTACATTTTGTCCATTGCTTTTAAATAATTTGTAGTTCTCACAGAATTATTTGATTTCAGTGTAAAAATTACCACATTTCATTGAATATATTTTACAACCACTAGAAGTTTTTTTTTTTTTTTTTTCATTGTAGGGCTCAAATTGTCCAAATGATTCTAGTGAAGGTGTATGCAGTTTAAAAATAGAATAGAACATGTGTTAAACGTGTGTGAATGAAATAAAACACAACTCCAGGTAAGTTTGCGATGAGGAAACTACATTAAAATCAGAAATTAATGGAATATAGTTCCTTTAAACTTGCACTGTGCACCCCCATCTGCTCGTCTCCATGGAGCCGTTATTGCTGTGCCCTTGTGGAAAATAATATCAATCAATAATAATCAGTTTGTGAAGCCTTGGTGAGTTATGGAACAGAACAGTTTATTGTTTGTTACAATAGATGTGGACAGGACAGGGCCTGGGCCACAGACTGACCGCCTCCAGGCTCCGGTCGGCTCCAGTCGGCTCCAGTCGGCTCCAGTCGGCTCCCACAGCCTTTGTGTTCTCAGAGTTGAGGACAAAGAAAAAGGACAAAGCAACATCCGAATCAATGCAGAGTGACCTTTGTTCACAGCTAATTAGCTAATCAGCATTTACACTTGAAGACAGGTAAAAAACACACCCTGAACATTCACAGTATCACCATTTATTTCATAACACTGTTTATGCAGTGGGCACTCTACACCATACATAGCAGAGTCCTGCACCGGGTCGGGTACCCACGGATATGGGCAAATAGTTGCTGAAATGGGCGGGTTTTAACGTTCTGGAATTTTACGGACGAGTATGCGGGCGGGTAGTAATAACACACGGGCGGGTCAGGACTAAATCTGGACTAAAACAGGACTACGGTGTCCACAAAGTGTAGCACTTACTGTACCTCCATGCGGCGCATAGCTCTGCTCCGGACCTGTAGTCACTTGACGGACTACACGGGCGCACCTTCGGACCTGTCCTGACAGTGAGTCCTGGTTCAGTTCTGGTTTAGTCCTGGTTTAGTCCTGGTTTATTCCTGGTACAGTCCTGGAATCAGTCCTGGTTTAGTCCTGGTACAGTCCTGGAATCAGTCCTGGGTTAGTCCTGGTTTAGTCCTGGTTTATTCCTGGTTCAGTCCTGGAATCAGTCCTGGTTTAGTCCTGGTACAGTCCTGGAATCAGTCCTGGGTTAGTCCTGGTTTAGTCCTGGTTCAGTCCTGGTTTAGTCCTGGTTCAGTCCTGGTTTATTCCCGGTACAGTCCTGGAATCAGTCCTGGTTTAGTCCTGGTTTAGTCCTGGTACAGTCCTGGAATCAGTCCTGGTTTAGTCCTGGTTTCAGTCCTGGTTCAGTCCTGGTTCAGTCCTGGTTCAGTCCTGGTTTAGTCCTGGTTCAGTCCGTGGCTTGTGCGGCGCAAAAGTCCGGCATCTCAATCAACATTTCTTCTTCTCGGTAAATAAAGCCTGTGAAGTGATGACAGTCGAGTCGCGTCTGTGAATTTGTGTTCTTTCATTTCGTGATTGTAATTCTTGAAGTCGCACCTTTTCAATTCGTATTCTGATGGATGCTTCAGGTAGAAAGCTTGTAATTTGTGTGTGGTTTATCAACTTTGATCAAATCACGGGTTAACAGGCGGGTGTATTGCGGTGCTGTGTGGGTGTGGGTCGCCAAAACTGGACCCGTGCAGGACTCTGGCTCTATAAATGAGGCCTCAAACTTCTCACTTTGGCCCGTTGGCATCGCCTCCTTCTCAACGTGAATATAAACGTTTAAATGTGACTAAACGCCCACCCCCACGCCGACAAACACAAACACATCTCAAATAGAGCTGCTAAACTGAGCCGTACCTGGGGGAGTAAAGCCTGGTCCGGTGTCAGGCCCCGCTGAGGGCTGACATCCTGACACAGACCTGAACCAGATGAGCCCAGGTGCATTGTGGAAACTATTTAAATGAACCTACAGTGGTTTGCATTGTCAAAAAAAAAAAAAAAGGTCCAGCATATACAGTGGTCCCTTGTTTATAGCGGGGGTTACACTCTAAAAAATAACCTGCGATAGCTGAAATCTGCGAAGTAGTCAACTTTATATTTTACAATTATTATATCTGTTTTAAGGCTGTAAAACCCCTCACCGCACACTTTATACACTTTTCTCAGACAGGACAGTTACGAAACGTTTTGCATCGTTCTTAAAACTTATTGCTGCTGTCGTCCTTTTGTTATTTTACTCTTTCTTTATGTAACAAACCGAAGATTAATTCCTGAGTCCTGCACGGGTCCATTTTTGGAGACCCGCACCCGCGCAATACAGCGTCACACCCGTTAAACTGAGATTATATCAAACTTTTGCGCTGCATACGCTACAGAATGAACCAAGACTAAACCAGGAGTAACCCAGGACTAACCTAGGACTGATTCCAGGACTGAAGAGGAGGACTAAACCAGGACTAAACCAGGAGTAAAAGGGGAGTAAACCAGGACTAAACCAGGACTGAACTAGGACTGAACTAGGACTGAACTAGGACAAAAACAGGACTAAAACAGGACTAAACCAGGACCAAACCAGGACTGAACTAGGACTAAAGCAGGACTAAAACAGGACTTAAACAGGACTAAACCAGGACCAAACCAGGACTGAACTAGGACTAAAACAGGACTAAAACAGGACTAAACCAGGACTAAACCAGAACTAAAACAGGAGTAAACCAGGACCAAACCAGGACTGAACTAGGACGAAAACAGGACTAAACCAGAACTAAAACAGGAGTAAACCAAGACTAAACAGGACTAAACCAGGACTGAACCAGGACTGAACTAGAACTAAAACAGGACTAAAACAGGACTTAAACAGGAATAAACCAGGACCAAACCAGGACTGAACTAGGATGAAAACAGGACTAAAACAGGAGTAAACCAAGACTAAACAGGACTAAACCAGGACTGAACCAGGACTGAACTAGGACTAAAACAGGACAAAACCAGGACTAAACCAGAACTAAAACAGGAGTAAACCAAGACTAAACCAGGACTGAACTAGGACGAAAACAGGACTAAACCAGGACTAAAACAGGAGTAAACCAGGACCAAACCAGGACTAAACCAGGATGAAAACAGGACTAAAACAGGAGTAAACCAAGACTAAACAGGACTAAACCAGGACTGAACCAGGACTGAACTAGGACTAAAACAGGACAAAACCAGGACTAAACCAGAACTAAAACAGGAGTAAACCAAGACTAAACCAGGACTGAACTAGGACGAAAACAGGACTAAACCAGGACTAAAACAGGACTGAACTAGGACTAAAACAGGAGTAAACCAAGACTAAACCAGGACTGAACTAGGATGAAAACAGGACTAAACCAGGACTAAAACAGGAGTAAACCAAGACTAAACAGGACTAAACCAGGACTGAACTAGAACTAAAACAGGACTAAAACAGGACTTAAACAGGAATAAACCAGGACCAAACCAGGACTGAACCAGGACTGAACTAGAACTAAAACAGGACTAAAACAGGAGTAAACCAGAACTAAAACAGGAGTAAACCAAGACTAAACCAGGACTGAACTAGGATGAAAACAGGACTAAACCAGGACTGAACTAGGAGAAAAACAGGATTAAAACAGGAGTAAACCAGGACTAAACAAGGACTGAACTAGGACGAAAACAGGACTAAAACAGGAGTAAACCAGGACTAAACTAGGACTAAAACAGGAGTAAACCAGGACTAAACCAGAACTGAACCAGGACTCACGATCGGGACGGGCTCGGAGTTGACCGACGGAGAGCTCCGCACCTCAGGGTAAGCGCGGCAATTGCTCGATCGAGCTGCACTTCAGAATCACACTACTAGACATCGAACATTTATGTAAATTTGTCAAGATGAACGCATTCTGTACTGTGCAGGAGACACGGCACGGAGGAGATTGATTGACAACGGTCTACAGCCAATCAGGACGCAGGGGGAGGAACACAATACACGCCCATACACAGTAAAAAAAGCATGCAAAATCAACTTTAAAAATCCGCGAAACAACGAGACCACAAAAGGTGAACCGTGATATATCGAGTGACGACTGTACACAGTTAAGATGCAATATAAAGTTGATTTAGTGTTTAGCTGTACATTTCACAGTTTGTTGGATTTTAATAATTTTTTATAGCTCAATAATTCAGTTATTTTTTGTAGATCCCAATGACCTGGCAAAGCTGAACAGATGTTATTTTACTTCTGTGGGGTGTTTACTGCTAACACCATTGCTATATTCACAGAAAACATGTTTAATAATTTTCAGATATTACGCTCTATTATGGACAGTGTTGGGAAGGTGACTTTTAAAATGTATTCCCCTACAGATTACAGATTACACACCCCAAAATGTAGTTTGTAAGACTGTAGAGAAGCAAAGACCAGGAAATCTTCACATAAGATATTTTGTTTGCTAAAAGAAATGAAAAGGCCGAGTCTTTAAAAATATTATTGATAGAAGAGGAGGAGACATGGTCCGTGCAGCATGGTTTAGTCCTGTTAAATCCTGTTTTAGACCTGGTTTAGTCCTGATTTAGTCCTGGTTTAGACCTAGTTTAGACCTGGTTTAGACCTGGTTTTAGACCTGGGTTTAGACCTGATTTAGTCCTGGTTTAGACCTAGTTTTACATCTGGGTTTAGACCTGGTTTAGTTCTGGTTTTAGACCTCGTTTTAGACCTGGGTTTAGACCTGGTTTAGACCTGGTTTAGACCTAGTTTTAGACCTGGGTTTAGACCTGATTTAGTCCTGGTTTAGACCTGGTTTAGTCCTGGTTTTTTCCTGGTTTAGACCTGGTTTTAGAACTGGTTTAGACCTGGTTTAGTCCTGGTTTTGTACTGGTTTTAGACATGGTTTAGACCTGGTTTAGTTCTGGTTTTAGACCTGGTTTAGACCTGGTTTAGTCCTGGTTTTGTCCTGGTTTTAGACCTGGTTTAGAACTGGTTTTAGACCTGGTTTTAGACCTGGTTTAGACATGGTTTAGACCTGGTTTAGTTCTGGTTTTAGACCTGGTTTAGACCTGGTTTAGACCTGGTTTAGTCCTGGTTTTGTCCTGGTTTTAGACCTGGTTTAGAACTGGTTTTAGACCTGGTTTTAGACCTGGTTTAGACCTGGTTTAGACCTGGTTTTAGACCTGGTTTAGACCTGGTTTTAGACCTGGTTTAGACCTGGTTTAGTCCTGGTTTTGTCCTGGTTTTAGACCTGGTTTAGAACTGGTTTAGACCTGGTTTTAGACCTGGTTTAGACCTGGTTTTAGACCTGGTTTAGACCTGGTTTAGACTGGTTTAGACCTGGTTTAGACCTGGTTTGGTTTTAGACCTGGTTTTAGACTGGTTTTTAGACCTGGTTTTAGACCTGGTTTAGACCTGGTTTAGTGTCCGGCAATGAGCGAAATTACCGAGAAAAAAAAAAAGGGGGGGGGGGGTATAGCCCCAAATGTGAAAACAGGAAAATCCCGCCGTGTAATCCATTTATTTCAACAAAGTAACTGTAATCCAATTACCACTCATTCAAACTGTAACTGTAACTGAATACAGTTACTCATAATTTGTACTCTGATTACGTAACTCCGGTACATGTAATCTGTTACTCCCCAACACTGATTATGGATCATCCCTCCCTTTGCAAAGTCACTCCCCCTTCAGAGCTCTATCACAACACAATCAGCGTGCATCCCACTGTTGAAACATCTGCACTAAAACCTCTTCAGATATGGTTTTGATGAGGAAACAACTTTATAACACGGTAGAGAGCTCAAAAAATACCCCCTCTTTAACCAACAATTAAATAGTTACGTGAATTAAGTAAAAGGAATGTATTTTTTCAGTTTGTTGATACTGCCGCTGTGATGTTAAACGCTACAGAAATAAAGTGTACAGAAGTGAAAAGGCAGGCAAAACATCAACAACACTGAAAAACGTGCATATGGAAACGTGTCTAGGAACAGGGCGTGTGGGCTTTGGGTCAAGCTTTTGTGTTTTGGAAGTGGCCGACAGTGGTGCACAGCATGGAGATGGACTGAATAATAGAAGAGTGTTTTCAATAGTGCAAACTGCGGAGAAGGTCAACTTTGCATTCGTACGTGCAAGGGAAAGAGTTTGAACGGGGTTTTCAGAACGCTGTGCTCTGCTATAGACAAAATACATGACAGAAACATGATTCAAAGAGGTGCTCATTTATAAAGCCGAGTAGTGATCCGACACTGTGACTTATGTCGTATGAAATATGATCCATCACGCTTCCATCAATCCATTTTATTACTCGGTTCAGCATTAGAAGCTTAAAGTGCATGTGTCAGGTTACATTACTTATTACAATGGAATGGACCTATTATGCAAAATCGACTTTGCAGAGAATAGCTCATCATGTGCCTATTTTATTTTCTTAATCAGCGTTACACATAGTTGGATGGTCATTTTGGTACAAATAAATCCTCTGTTCGCGAGTGTGATGTGCTGCTTTCCATAGGAGGGGACCACAGTATGCGACGCTTTGTTGGGATGACGTTTACGGCGACGTCAGGTCCCGTTGGGCACCACACTTTTCTAAAGTGGAAGTCAGCGTATTTGGTTCTTTAATATTAAGTCATTTTAGATCAGTAGTGTGATTTAAAATGTGCACATTATAACAGAATGATCCTTGGGTGTCTATAGATTA
The DNA here is from genome assembly GCF_026225935.1 of Boleophthalmus pectinirostris. Lineage (NCBI taxonomy): Eukaryota > Metazoa > Chordata > Actinopteri > Gobiiformes > Gobiidae > Boleophthalmus > Boleophthalmus pectinirostris. The sequence continues at coordinate 31,451,100 of NW_026571095.1, read as the reverse complement.
TAGATTATTACTATAGCAGGTACAAGTTAAATACAGTTTCTTTAAAGGAACTGTAGTATCCTGTAGGGATGGGCATGATTAGTCGATTAATCGATAATTGATCATTAAGAATTTCATCCATTACGTTAATTTTAATCGACAAACCGAATGTAGGTTGCTGTGTGTAGCTTGACCAAACAGGTCTGTACATGTGTCTCTCTGCACTCAGAAGGAGAGAGACACAAACAGTCGGTCAGTTTGCAACGTACCGAAGCACAAATGTGTATTTAACGATGACTTGTATAAGAAATTCCACGCTTTCCGTTGCGTTCGGGACAAGTGTGAGTCCTTGTGCACAGTGAACAAAGCAGCACATATGTTTCGGTGTCCAGTGGGAAAAGGTTTTGCCAGGTGAGAGTCTCTCAATGTTGATGACGAGTCCCCACCTCCCTCCCCCCGTACGGTGTCCTGGTTTTGACAAACGTAAATCTGGTCACACTAACCTGTATTCCACTGAGTCGGGTCTTTTAATCCAACAGAAGTTGACCGCATCAGCGACACGAGAGCTGTAGTTTTATCTTCGCTTACTTTATGCAAATTAGCAATGTGGTTTTAAGTTTTGTTTCTGTGAGAGTTGCACAAAACTGAATTAAACACATTATAATGTCAAACGGGCTGATGTGGCTCTAGAGTCGTTACGGTTTATATGTTGTAAAGTTGAATTTATTTATGCAGATTAGTAGTGCAGATAGTAATAATAATGATGATCATTTAATAAAAAAAAACGTTAATGATTAATCGATAATCGATCGTTAATTCTTCCGACGATCGATTAAGAAAATTTCATCGAATGCCCATCCCTAGTATCCTGCACTCCTACAGTTTGAATAAAGGTCCTACAATCACAACAGAAAAGAGGACACATCCAAGTTTATCTCATTCTCAGTACATGGATAGACCAGGCCTCATGTGAAAGATCAGAACTTCCAGTATGCCCTCTCTGAGCTGCAGAGGCTGCACTAGCACTGATTCATGACTGGATGCAAGAGCTGGGGTTTATGTAGTGACCATTCAGGTCAGAGAGGCATTTTAGGTTTAAACCAAATGGATTTCAGCATCAGCAAATGCGGCTCTCGAGAGCCAGAACTCAAAATTATAACAATTAGCTTGTCCATCATGTCCAGTGTTTTTGGAATTAAAAATAAATCAGCATTAGAATTGTTGCCTGCTAAAAGCTTTCTTTGATTTGAACATGTTTACCTCATATCAGAGGACACAGTTAGGTCAAGTTTAATGAATTTAAAATCAAAAATTTAACATAATTGTATTTCTAAGTAGTGGTGTAATGGTCCATCTGGGCCCGGTCAAGCAGAAGTAAACTGCAAGGCCAAAAATTCAAGTTAATGCATCTGATATAAAAATGTATTCAACAGATACATATGTACTCTAGTTTATGAAACTGTTTACCTTTTTTCTGTACAATTTTTGGTTCTAAAGTTACATATGTTTTAAACAGACCATGTCACATGTGCAATTTTTAGGCCTTGAACAAGAATTATTTCCCAAATTTCAAAGACCTGCAAACCCTCTTCAGGGTAACTTTCCAGCTTCAACTTTGATTAATCTACATCTCTAGGTAGTATACTTATGAAAATTAAAACTATTAGGTGTTAGTGTCTGGTAAAACCTGTTTTACAAATCTAAAAAAAATTTAATTTTCCCTCCGTTACTTTTCCCTCCGTTACCATGACCTTTCTTAATAAAAAATCTCATTACTCAAAAAGTAAGAGGTTTTTCAACCTAATCTTGTACCATATGGTAGAAAACTATATGAAGCAAATATTCAAACCAGTTTGTTAAGGATATGTAAGTGAGAACCAAGAGTTATCACTGTTTGTATTTATTGCCCAAAAAGTGCTGCATATTTCATTCCCTCCGTTACCGACATGAGTTTTAAAATTTTTTTGTCAACAACTTGAAAGAATATCACAGGTTTAACTTTACCCTGTTGGAGTGTAACTCTTTCCTACATTCTGATACTTTACTTATTTCAATAGTCCCTCTAGTTTCTGAATAAGAGACATTTGAATGTAAAAAAATTGCCCCGTTTCCCTCCGTTACAGCTTGACCGGACCCATGTATTCGTGTCGAGCCATTTCGGTATGGGACATTCGTGTGCGTTTGCAGCTACACGGAAGGCTCGGCTCTTTAATATTCATGACGGAACTTGTCTGTGATTGGGGTGGCAGTGTTTCCTGCAGCGCTTTATAGTTAGCGTGGTCACTTTAACGAAAACTTACTTACTTAAAGAATTACTTTGACAACAACTGCCTCTCGCCTTGACTATGTCCCTTCAAACCACGAGAATCCTCGCAAAACTTCGATCGTCGCACCGCCGTCCTCACTTTCGCTTTTAGCCGGAATCTCCACCTCCCCAGACAATGTGGACGTTTGTTTTTCTGTCCAAAAAGATTGAGTAAAACTTCTTCCTGGAACTGTTAGTGCTGCTTTACTTTTTGAAAGGTTTTGTTGTTTTTACTGTTTACAAGGAATTTATTTTTTATAATATTTCATACATTTGTTGCTTATTTGAGAACATATTTATTTATTACCAAGCAGCACTTTGCATTTGTTTTATTTTCCCGTTTGTATAATGTTAAAACAAATTGTTGGTTTAATAAACACACAAATAGTTTTACATTTTGCTCCCATACTGTACCGAAAATGAACCGAACCGTGACCTCAAAACCCAGGTACATACCGAACCGTGATTTTCTGTACTGTTACACATCATTTTCTTATGTTTTTACTCGAAATCTTTTCTTTTCATAATTTTGGTGAAGTTTATAGTTTCAGTTCTTGGTTGGACATGGATCATTTCATAGTAGGGGGGCTTTGGAGGAGAAAAGCACTGAGTTTTCAATGGAAAATTTGCTCTTTTTAAAGCATCCTCCAGTAGATTAAAAATGCACGAATATCCAAAGTTGATTAATAATTGAGTCTTGACTGACACGGTTATAACAATACCCCAGAAAAGTGAAATAGAGCACGCTAGTATCACAGTAGCACACAGCTTGAAAATGTACACAAATGTGGGCCACTTGAAAACTTTAATGTCTGCATTTGGCACAACATTCCGTATATCCTAAAGTTTGCTTAAAATGAGTCGTGCAGTATCGCATCACGTCTTTTGATGATCATTTCCATTTTGAATGTTCTACTTCATGTTAATAAAATCAAAATATGACTGTGAATGTTTTTCAGCAGTTGATAACATCTCATTAGCACGTGTTTAGAGGTGACACATAAACGTGTTCCTGTTGCTTCCTTTCTGGGCTTGTTTTAGTGAGGAGGTGATTGCTTGTTTTGGGTTATTTTAATAAAAGCCTTGGTTTCTTGTTTTTATCCGAAAAATCTCACAACCCTGATCCAAAAATTCCCGGGAGAAGAAGAGCCTGTGCTTATAGTACAAAGAACTCATCTGAGATCTCTTGCTCTGTTTTTTGACATTGTTGACTACACATATTATGGTCTTGCATTCATCCATGTCTTTGTTACAACAGCGAGCATGTATGAGCGCTGCATAATGTACGGTCACAACAAACGTCGCAACAAATACAAATGTGACAACACAACAAAAAGCCACAACAAACCAAAAAAAAGCCACAATGGAATTGACAGCGGGACTCTATTTTAATGCAAACGTCGCAACAAATACAAACGCCACAACACAAACGCAAATGCCGCAACACATTAAAAAGCCACAACACATTAAAAAGCCACAAGCACACACACACAAAAAGCCACAACACATTCAAAAGCCACAACACATTAAAAAGCCACAACACACCAAAAAGCCACATAAAACCACATATTAAAAAGCCACAACACATTAAAAAGCCACAACAACATATTAAAAGCCACAACACACAAAAAGCCACAACACACCAAAAAAGCCACAACACATTAAAAAGCCACAACACATTAAAAAGCCACAACACACCAAAAAGCCATAACACATTAAAAAGCCACAACACATTAAAAAACCACAACACATTAAAAAGCCACAGCACACAAAAAAGCCATAACACACCAAAAAGCCACAACACATCAAAAAGCCACAACACAAACGCAAATGCCGCAACACATTAAAAAGCCACAACACATTAAAAAGCCACAACACATTAAAAAGCCACAACACACCAAAAAAGCCACAACACATTAAAAAGCCACAACACATCAAAAAGCCAAACGCATTAAAAAGCCACAACACACCAAAAAGCACAACGCATTAAAAAGCCACAACACACCAAAAAGCCACAACACATTAAAAAGCCACAACACATTAAAAACCCACAGCACACCAAAAAGCCACAACGGAAGTGACCGATCAAGCGGCAAGTGAAGAAGAACAACTACAACGTGAAACGAATAATGATAAAACAATAAATTACTTTTACTTACGTTTCCAACTTCTCCGTTCCTTTACTTTTCACTTGTAAGTCCAGTTTTAAAATACCCATAGTTCTTAAAGCAGTCTTCGGTGAAGTGTCGCCCGCAAACAAAAATATTCTTGGGAACCTTTTTGTCTGTGTTCCCAGAAATTAACTCCAGTCAGTTAGCACGCCTTGCTTCTTCTGTCGGCATGCTAAATAATTTCAACTTGCCATCGCAGCCAAATACGCACTTTCTCCACAAGGAAGGGTTACAAAAAGCGTGTCTGAAGCGAAAAATAAAGATAAATAACGCAGAACAGCAGACCTGTACGGTGCAGACGCAGGACGGTGTGTGACTGGGTGAAGGCGCGGTAAAAGGCGCGAAAAGGCGTGGTGAAGGTGGTGGAGACAGTGGAGCGGGTGCTATTTGTTAAAAAAAACAAACAAAAAAAACGCCGACTTAATCTAAAAACCACTTCGGCGACATATACAAGGCCCACACATCACTCTTAGAAGGTAGAAAGCTCTGAAAAGTTGATTTTGCATGAGATTTAATATACCAGTTACATACATCACGACCAAACAACAGCGATTGGTTAAATAAAAAAAGTACCTGTCTACTGTCGAGTGAATAAATTCTAACACTGCGAGGTCAGACAGTTTCTACGAAGTGAAACCGTCTAATGAATCAGGCTAAGCACGGGCGGGAGCGGGCCTCAAAATTCTCCCGCGCAGTCCTCTAGCGTGAATCGATAGTCGGCACTGTCGATTTAGACTGCTGGTAGCTCATTTCGACGGAGCAGTCCATTTCGTCCAGCTCACAGTAAGGGCACATGCTTTTTTTTTTTTTTTTTTCCTGCGTTATTAAGTGTAATATACATAATCAAATTAAAGAAACAAGCCTTTATTTTTTTCTATTTTTTTGTCTAAAACGTTACATACTGTGGTTTTAAATGGCAGCAATGAGAGATCAGAGACAAAAGCGAGTGTTTATATCAATGCCTCGAGAAGAATTCATGTTTGACTACTCCGCTGTACATTTGTGTGACATTGACCATCACCTGTTTTCACCCGAATTCGAAAACTCCAAACTGCACACACGCTTCGGAGAGGTCCCAGGTGCGAGAGTCAGCCGGGTCAGACCTACCTTTTATTCACGCCCTTTCTGTTGCACATCCATCATCAGCCTGTTTGGGATTTTTTTTGAAATAATGCATCTATTCATGAACTCTCAAGGCTAGGGTTGGCGTGGCTGCGGGTTAGCAAACGGACAGGAGCTTCAGCCTTGTGAAAAACATCAATGCGAGACCTTGCTCCGCTGATAATGTGCGCGTCTTAAGAGCATTCCACATCTGAATGCGTTTTGTGTTAAAGCAGTTCTAGTTGCGTTTCGTACAGTGTGTCGGCGTGGACCCTTTTACAGTGTTAAATGTTAAATTATATCATTGTTTCCTCATCAAAAACAGACCTGGAGTTGTGTTTTGTTTTATTCACACATGTTTAACACACAAATCCTGCAATATTTAGGCTGAGCTCTTCTCTCAAATTAAATCATTTAGATAATCTCAGCCCTGGAATTTCCATTTTCGACTAAACAAATGTATATGGACTAATAATAAAGAGTTACTCAAGCATGTGTGAATGAAACAAAACACATCTTCCAGTATATTTTTGAGGAGATTAAAACATTATAACATGGCTTAAAGATCACAAGAATAAATGTTTGTGTAATCAGGTGTGCAGTGGGCGTGGTACATGGTACGCCGATGTTAGATATGGGACAGGTCAAGCAGAAGTAAACAGCAAGGCCAAAAATTCAAGTAAATGCATCTGATATAAAAATGTATTCAACAGATACATATGTACTCTAGTTTATGAAACTGTTGACCTTTTTTCTGTACCATTTTTGGTTCTAAAGTTACATACATTTTAAACAGACCATGTATGAAACATGGAACAAAAATTATTTGCCAAATTTCAAAGACCTGCAAAAATCATGTCAATAAATAGGATGTATTTCATCATATCTTGTGTTATTTGATCTTTGAACTGTTGATGAAGGTACATGATTTTTCAAAAAAAAAATTATTTAAAATGATAAAAATTTGCTTGGAAGGACTGACATATTTTATAGAAATAGTTTCCTTTCATTTTGAAGTAATATTAAAGTATTCGGAAGAAAAAAGTTGACAAATTATACAAAATCATGCACCTTCTACTTGTTTGCACAATTTTCCCTCCGTTACCATGACCTTTCTTAATAAAAAATCTCATTACTCAAAAAGTAAGAAGTTTTTCAACCTAATCTTGTACCATATGGTAGAAAACTATATGAAGCAAATATTCAAACCAGTTTGTTAAGGATATGTAAGTGAGAACCAAGAGTTATCACTGTTTGGATTTATTGCCCAAAAAGTGCTGCATATTTCATTCCCTCCGTTACCGACATGAGTTTTTAAATTTTTTGTCAACAACTTGAAAGAATATCACAGGTTTAACTTTACCCTGTTGGAGTGTAACTCTTTCCTACATTCTGATACTTTACTTATTTCAATAGTCCCTCTAGTTTCTGAATAAGAGACATTTGAATGTAAAAAATCTGCCCCTGTTTCCCTCCGTTACAGCTTGACCAGCTACAACTTAAATGTAAAACTGGAGCTTTTGGTAATAGTGAAAACAAACTGCATAGACTCATGACATCTGCAGGACTGTCCTGTAGTGACCTGAGACATAAGGGACCAGGACTGAACCAGGACTGAACCAGACTGCAGGTAGTCCACGTAGACTGTCAGGTGACCGCAGATGAAAAAAACGGCGCAAAGCTCTGTGGCCCACAGTGCTTTGCAGTCACCCTGCTCCACAAGCTCAGGGTTCTCTTGCTCTCAAATCCAAGATTAGTCCTGGTTTAGTCCTGGTACAGTCCTGGTTCAGTTCTGGTTTGGTCTTGGTTTAGACCTGTTTTAGTCCGTTTTTGTCCTTGTTCATTCCTGGTTTAGTTTTGGTTTAGTCCTGGTTTAGACCTGGTTTAGTCTTGGTTCAGTTCTGATTTAGTCCTTTTTTGTCCTGGTTCAATTCTGGTTTAGACCTGGTTTAGATCTGGTTTAGAACTGGTTTAGTCCTGTTTTAATCCTGGTTCACTTCTGGTTTAGTCCTAGTTTAGTCCTGGTTCTGTCCTGTTTTAGTCCCGGTTCAGTCCTGGTTCAGTTCTGATTAAGTCCTGGTTTAGTCCTGTTTCAGTCCTGTCTAATTTCTGGTTTAGACCTGGTTTAGTCCTGGTTTAGTGTTGGTTTAGACCAGGTTCAGTCCTGGTTTAGTCCCATTTTAATCCCCTTCTGTACTGGTTCAGTCCTGGTTTAGTCCTGGTTCAGTCCTGTTTTAGTCCTGGTTCAGTCCTGGTTCAGTCCTGTTTTAGTCCTGGTTCAGCACGATTTATCTCCTGTAGGTAATTATAAACGGCTTTCATGTTAATTCATCGCACCGATAACATCACGAATCTCGTTTCTCCACTTTAAAAATCCCCACTACACCTCGTGCGTAATATCAGACCTTTAGACGTTCAGTGACGTGTAGTGTGGCCAAAAATGCACATTCAGCTCAGGTCATTTAATATTATAGAGTTTCGATTCTTGTCTGGGATGTGGTCCATGTTCCTCCACTATCCACTGTGCTCTTTTTGTCTCCGGAGAAAATGTTTTAACTCCCAAGTCAATAAAGCGGTGAAAGACGGGATGTGAAGGGAGAAGACGTGTGAATGAAAGTGTGTAGCTGATAAACAGAGCGAGGAGACGAGGAGAAGAGACGTGAAAGAGCAAAAGGAAGAAGTGAAGGAGATCCGAGATTTGTCCTGGTTCAGACCTGGTTCAGTCCTGGTTCAGTTCTGGTTGAGTCCTGTTTTAATCCTGGTTTAGACCTGGAGGAGACGAGGAGGTAAGAGGTGAGAGGAGAGGAGGAGACCTTGTTTGGTCCTGGTTCAGTCCTGGTTTAGTCCTGATTTAGTCCTAGTTTAGACCTGATTTAGTCCTAGTTTCGACCTGGTTCAGTTCTGGTCCAGTCCTAGTTCAGTTCTGATTTAGTCCTGGTTTAGACCTGATTTAGTCCTGGTTTAGACCTGGTTCAGTTCTGGTTTAGTCCTGTTTTAATCCTGGTTCAGTCCTGGTTTAGTCCTGGTTTAGTCCTGGTTCAGTCCTGGTTCAGTTCTGGTTTAGTCCTGGTTCAGTCCTGGTTCAGTTCTGGTGTAGACCTGGTTCAGTCCTGGTTTAGTCCTGGTTCTGGTTCAGTTCTGGTTCAGTCCTGGTTCAGTTCTGGTTTAGTTCTGGTTTAGTCCTGGTTTATTCCTGATTTAGTCCTGTTTTAGACCTGGTTCAGTCCTGATTTAGTCCTGTTTTAGACCTGGTTCAGTCCTGGTTTAATCCTGGTTCAGTCCTGGTTTAGACCTGGTTCAGTCCTGGTTTAGTCCTGGCTTAGACCTGGTTTAGTCCTAGTTCAGTCCTGTTTAAATCCTAGTTTAGTCCTGGTTTAGTCCTGGTTTAGTCCTGGTTTAGACCTGGTTTAGTCCTGGTTCAGTCCTGGTTCAGTTCTTTTGTAGTTCTGGTTCAGTCCTGTTTTAGTCCTGGTTCAGTCCTGGTTCAGTTCTGGTTCCACAGTAAAAGAATTCTGTCTGATTTGAACTGGTTACCTTCTGGTCACGGGGAAATTTATGTCAAAGGGGGGTTGTGCATTAAGTTGTGGGTTAAATCCCCCTGCAGGCGTGGATATCCCCCGCAGTAGCGTTGTGTAGTTTTAAGACAAGTTAAATCAGGTCACATTTTACTTAACAAGATCTATTTTCTCTTAATGAATTCAATTAGCTCTCATCTGCCGGATCATTATTTTTCACCATCTGCCAACACACAGAGGTTATTTTAAAGGGCTTAGCAAGTTCCACTTTAAGCGCAAATATTTCAGATATACTTCACAGATGGCAAATGACTACTCTGAAAAAAAGTTTGCTGGTAAGGCGCTATTATGCAAAATCGACTTTATGGAGCTTTCTACCATGTTTTAACATTCCCACATAAAAAAAAAACATGCCTGAAGAGAGTTTAGACGGCGTCCATGCATGTTTCTAGCAGGGAAACCGAACCCTCTTTATCAAACCTGATTCAATGTGCAGGACCATATTTTTCGGACTATAAGTTGCTCCGGAGTATAAGTCGCACCAGCCAAAAAATGCGTAATGAAGAAGAAAAGAACATATATAAGTCGCACTTTTTAGGGGAAATTAATTTTTTAAAATCAGCGACCAGGAACCGACATTTCATCTTGAAAGTTAAATTCTAGTAATGGTAAATGGTCACATTTTTCTATAGCGCTTTTCCACCTTCAAGACACTCAAAGCGCTTTACAACAAGGAACCACTCACCCATTCACATACACATTCACACACCAGTGTACGCAGACACTGTGGGCAAGGTGGGTTAAGTGTCTTGCCCAAGGACACAATGACAGCATTAATCAGTGGGAGCTGGAATCACACCAGCCAACCTGTGGGTCAGTGGATCTGACCAGTCAACCTGTGATGTTTATGTGGAGAGCTGGATTCAAACCACCAACCTTCAGATCAGTGGGCAAATGCTCTACCAACTGAGCTACTAATAAATAATAATAAACAATAAATAAAACAGACTTGACATCACATATGAACAGTTCTTCAGATAACTATAGCATAAACAGAACAGAACACTGTGCCCACAGGACGATAAACCGGGACGAGGGGGCTTTTTTACTCTCACACACCTGGGATACTGTCCCGAGGAAGTCGGACTGCAGGTGGCGCTGTCGTCCTGCCTCCACCGGTAGGAAGATGGTGCCAAAACCTGTTTAAATCAGCTGATCGGACACGTCACAGCAACATCATGTGACCACTCTGAGGAAGAGCGCTAATGAGGAGTCGAAACTGTCAGGTACGAAAATAAACTCTTGGTCTGAAAAAAGAAACTAATAACATAAATTATTGGAAGACCAAACTAACCTCATCGGACTAGAACAGAACAAGTTTAACAAACTCTCCATCTCACTCCAAATCACTGAATCCATTCAATTCTTCATCCTCGGTGTCACTTCTGAGTAACTTCTTGAGGTAAACAGAGCACCACTTCCTCTTTTGTGTCGCTGTCGTCAGACTCAGCATCAGTTCCAGTTAGAATTATTTTGGCCTTTCTGAATCCCGACAGGATGGTTTCAGTTGTCGCTGAAGTTCAGGCTTTATCCATCCAGTGACTTCCAGAAAAGTTACATGTTGTACCCTCCCAGGTGTCACAAGTTCCTCGCTCACTCCAAACTTTCTTTCTGCTGCTCGATTACCATTTTCGGCTGAATACATTTCTTTACTTGCAGCTTGTAATTTGCAAAATATGATTTTGTTTTTGGGGTATTGTGTTCAGTCTTCTCAGTCGTAAATTTAAAATTTTCAATGGTACAGAAATAATGGTGCGATCGACTGACATGATACAGACAGGACAGAGGCTCTTTCTGCAGGAGACATGCCGCGAAAGATGAAAGTGAGGACCACGCCGCGACGACCATAATTACACGTGGTTCAGAGGGACGTAGTCAAGGCGGGGGGCAATTGTTGTCAAGGCGGCCGCCCTAACTATAAAGCGCTGCAGGAAACACCGACACCCCAATCACGGACGAGTTCCATCGTGAATATTAAAGAGCCGAGCCTTCTGTGTAGCTGCACATGTAGCGGCGGAACGTAAACACACACAAATTGCACGAACTCAGACCTGCACCGAACCGAACATCCCGTGCTGAAACGATTCGGCATGAATACATATCACTACAACCCTCTTAATAACTATACGTAGTCCTATTTTAGACCAGGGTAGTCCTATTTTAGACCAGCGTAGTCCTATTTTAGACCAGCGTAATCCTATTTTAGACCAGGGTAATCCTATTTTAGACCAGCGTAGTCCTATTTTAGACCAGGTAATCCTATTTTAGACCAGGGTAATCCTATTTTAGACCAGCGTAGTCCTATTTTAGACCAGGGTAATCCTATTTTAGACCAGGGTAATCCTATTTTAGACCAGGGTAATCCTATTTTAGACCAGCGTAGTCCTATTTTAGACCAGGGTAATCCTATTTTAGACCAGGTAGTCCTATTTTAGACCAGGGTAGTCTATTTTAGACCAGGGTAATCCTATTTAGACCAGGTATTTTTTAGACAGGGTAATCCTATTTTAGATCAGCGTAGTCCTATTTTAGACCAGCGTAGTCCTATTTTAGACCAGCGTAGTCCTATTTTAGACCAGGGTAATCCTATTTTAGACCAGCGTAGTCCTATTTTAGACCAGGGTAATCCTATTTTAGACCAGCGTAGTCCTATTTTAGACCAGGGTAATCCTATTTTAGACCAGGGTAATCCTATTTTAGACCAGGGTAATCCTATTTTAGACCAGCGTAGTCCTATTTTAGACCAGGGTAATCCTATTTTAGACCAGCGTAGTCCTATTTTAGACCTGGGTAGTCTTACTTTAGTCCTGTGTAGTCCTATTTTAGATCTGGTTTAGCCCTCTCAACCGAGGACTGTCCGGTTTATAGACCTGGTTTAGATGTGGTGGTACTTGGCATAGACCACATTTCTTATAAACACAGTCGCTATAGCACAAGCCTCATTTAAAGGTGCACTGCGCAACTTTTCTGGTGAAGGGCACTACCTGCTTGTCTCCATGGAGATGCTATTGCTTTGCTGGGAATGTTCCATAGTCATTACGGACAGGGGTGACTCTCCACAGATCTGACCTGTGCTGTAACCTGCTTGTGTCAGTCATGATAGATTTAGGTTTAGTCTATACTGTGGAACATTCTAGACAAATTAATAACATTTCCATGGAGAAAAGCAGATGTCGGACCATCCCCCAGAGATGTTACACAGTGCAGCTTTAAACTGACTGTAGCTGTTCACAGGCATAATTTGGGATGATCACAATTACAGGTGTAAAAAGGGGAAGTTGTCATTTTTCCCGATGCATATTTTTACACTTTTACGAGAAAAAACCATGGGAGGTAGCTAAAATTAATATTGTTAAAATACAAAAGTGTGCTACGGTGAGTTCTTAGGTCTACTCACTAATAGAAATGACATTTGTGGATTTTCCTTTTGGATATTTCATCGCAAAGTCCAATGAAATCTGGACCTTGCCCCACATCAGGGAGTATGACATGATCCCGTTCATAACACACACCAGATTTAGATCTCCATGTTAACTTTTATTGCTATTTATAACCAAACTTCAATTTAACCCACATTCTGTCCCCTCTGGAGCTGTTCTTTGTTAATCACTGTATGTAGTCCTATGTTAGACCTGAGTAGTCCTGTTTAAGACCTGGTTAGTCCTGTTTGAGACTTGGTTAGTCCTATTTTAGACTGAAATAGTCTTATTTTAGACCAGAGTAATCCTATTTTAGACCTGGTTAGTCCTGTTTTAGACCTGGTTAGTCCTGTTTGAGACTTGGTTAGTCCTATTTTAGACCCGAGTTGTCCTATTTTAGACCTGAGTAGTCCTGTTTAAGACCTGGTTAGTCCTGTTTGAGACTTGGTTAGTCCTATTTTAGACTGAAATAGTCTTATTTTAGACCTGAGTAGTCCTATTTTAGACCTGGTTAGTCCTGTTTTAGACTTGGATAGTCAAGTTTGAGACTTGGTTAGTCCTATTTTAGACTTGAATAGTCTTATTTTAGACCGGAGTAATCGTATTTTAGACCTGGGTAGTCTTTTTTTAGACCTGTTTAGTCCTGTTTTAGACATGAGTAGTCTTAGGCTGCGTTCAGACTGCAGCCTGAAGTGACCCAAATCAGATTTTTTGGCTTCTATGTGACCTGTATCCGATCTTTTAATGAACGGCACAGATCCGAATTTTTCAAATGCGACCCAGGACACTTGGATATGTGCTCCTGAATCCGATACATATCCGATCTTTTGACATGCGACTTCAGTCTGAACGGCCAAGGCGCATCCATCCGATCTACACGTCATTAACAAGCGACAAACGTCACTATTCTGCGCTGAAGTAGGCGGAAACCGGAACTGTAAAATCGCCAGGTGCTCAATGCTCATGACCATATTTGGACAACTTCCGTAAACACAGAGCACGCTCACTGCGGTTGACGCATGCGGTTGACGTCGTCGTGTCCTCCAGTGCGCATGCGGGACACTTTCGGGCCGTTTACCGTTCACACTGAAGTCACAGACAAGTCGCATTTAATTGGAAATGTGAACGACCTCGCAAAAACATCGGATTTCACAAAAAAATCGGAATTGAGCATTAAGCCCTGCAGTCTGAACGTAGCCTTATTTTAGACCTGGATAGTCTTATTGTAGACCTGGGTAGTCCTATTTTAGGCCTTACATAGTCCTATTTTAGACCTGAGTAGTCTTATTTTAGAGCTGGTTAGTCCTATTTTAGTCTTGGTTAGTCCTATTTGAGACCTGGATAGTCTTATTTTAAACCTGGTTAGTCCTATTTGAGACCTGGTTAGTCCTATTTTAGACCTGAGTAGTCCTATTTCAGACCTCAATAGTACATTTTTAGTCCAATTTTAGGCCTGAGTAGTTCTATTTTAGACCTGGTCAGTCCTATTAGACCAGGGTAGACCTATTTTAGACCTGAGTAATCTTATTTTGGACCTGAGTAGTCCTATTTTAGACTTGGTTAGTCCTATTTTAGACCTTAAGCAGTTTTATTTTGGACCTAAGTAGTCCTTTTTTAGTCCTATTTTAGTCCTATTCACTCCCTTTGCTCTCTGTGCTAAGTCACTCCTTTTCAGAGCTCTATCGCCACACAATCAGCGTGCACCCCGCTAATGAAACTACCGCACATCGCATCACGTTTGTCAAGTTGTAGTGCGGCACAGAATCGTACAGCTAAGCGTAAGGCGGCTCAAGCAGGACCCTGGAGAGCTCGCTAGATTACTCAGACATGCATGGATGACATCTAAAATCTCTCCAGGCGTGTTTTTGACGAGGGAACGACGTTGTAACATGGTAGAATGCTCCAAAAAGAAGGGCTTATTATGCAAAACACCCCCTTTTTACGAGTAAAGTGGTTCGTATAGTCATAGCTGGAGCGGAACAATTGTGATTTTTCTGACAAGCGTTGTGAACAGGTTTGCGAATTTTGTTTTAATAAAAGGATTCTGTTCAGAGTTCACATTTTAGACATCGAGAAGAATCAACAAAAAGACCGAAATCTGCAATTGCACACTGAAGAATCACATTTCAGAACATGTTTGTAGATCTAAACTACAGGTTTAGCAGCGCTTATACAGAATAATTGTTGTTTTTTTGAGGAAATTATGGTACTTCAAAATTGCAGCTCTAATTATGGTATATTCGAGATCCATTCACAAGTGTCACAGCTCCTTTTAGATAGCAGAGACCTAACAGATTACATGTACCGGAGTTACGTAATCAGAGTACAAATTATGAGTAAATATATTCGGTTACAGTTACAGTTTGAATGAGTGGTAATTGGATTACAGTTACTTTGCTGAAATAAATGGATTACACGAAGGTATTTTCCTGTTTTCACATTTGGGGCTATATCCCCCTTTTTTTTTTTTTTTTTTTCTCTCGGTAATTCCACTCATTGCCGGACACTAAATCAGGTCTAAACCAGGTCTAAATCAGGACTAAAGCAAAACTAAAGCAGGACTAACGCAGGACTAACGCAGGACTAAACAAGGACTAAAACTAGGACTAAACCAGGATTAAACCAGATCTAAACCAGGTCTCAACCAGGTCTAACCCCAGGACTAAAACCAGGACTAAATTAGAACTAAACCAGGTCTAAACCAGATCTAAAACCAGGTTTAAATCAGGTTTAAACCCAGGTCTATAACCAGGTCTAAACTAGGTCTAAAACAGAACTAAAACCAGGTCTAAACCAGGACTAAACAAGGACTAAACAAGGACTAAAACCAGGACTAAACCAGGTCTAAACCAGGACTAAACAAGGACTAAACAAGGACTAAAACCAGGACTAAACCAGGTCTAAAACAGGATTTAACTGGACAAACCAGGCTGCGTGGACTGTGTCTCCTCCTCTTCTATCAATAATATTTTTAAAGACTCTGCCTTTTCATTTTCTTTTAGCAAACAAAAAATCTTATGTGAAGATTTCCTCCTCTTTACTTCTCTACAACAAATCAAATAATCCAAAGTATTCAGATTACATTACTCACCTTAAGTAACTTAATGGATTCTGTTACAAACTACATTTTGGGATATATAATCTGTAAGGGAATACATTTTAAAAGTAACCTTCCCAACACTGAGTGTATAGTACATGGAAATCAAAAAGGTATTTGAAACAGAATTTGGGAAGCAGCGGGGCGTCTGATTGGCTGAAGACCTAACCATTGGACTTCAGAAATCCTCATTTTGGAGGAAAAATCACACGAAACGAAGCTGTGCCTCGTTATGTTACGTTCAGACCCACTTTTTGCCCTCTTGATGTTTCTTCTTTGAGATGAGGCTAGCCTGGTTTTTGGTCCATTTGGGCTGCCGTAGCCTGCAGGCCGGGGCATCTGCGGTGTTGTGATGTGGATCCAGACCATTCCTCTTAAGTGTGGTTTTGTACCATCTGCCCGTCTTCTTTGAGCTACAAATTAAATACATGAATTCATTAAATAGGCCGAAAGTGGCTGCAGGAACTTGGCTTCACTTCTCCTGAGGGCCAAAGCACTTAACAAAAACCATCTACAAGTTCTTCTCAATGTATGTGAACTAAATACTCTAGATCAGTGGTCCCCAACCTTTTATGTCCAACAATATTTTTGTGGATTCGGAGGGGGGGGGCGCTCTTTCAGGACAACATTTTCATGAACCAGCAGCGTACGGGAGGAGACGGGGTCCACGCAGCATGCTTTAGTCCTAGTTAAATCCTGGTTTTGTCCTGGTTTTAGACCTGGTTTAAAACTGACTTTAGTCCTGATTTTACTTCTGGTTTCATTCTGGTTTTAGTCCTGGTTTAGTTCTGGTTTAGTTCTGGTTTAGTCTTAGTTTTAGCTCTGGTTTAGTTCAGGTGTAGTCCTGGTTTTAGTCTTGGTTTAGTTCAGTTTCTTGGTTTTAGTCTTGGTTTAGTCTGGTTTATTTCTGGTGTTAGTTCTGGTTTAGTCCTGGTTTTATTTCTGTGTAGTTCTGGTTTTAGTCCTGGTTTAGTGTAGTCTGGTTTAGTCTGGTTTAGTTCTGGTTTAGTCTTAGTTTTAGCTCTGGTTTAGTTCAGGTGTAGTCTTGGTTTTAGTCCTGGTTTTTAGTTCAGGTGTAGTCCTGGTTTTAGTCCTGGTTTAGTCCTGGTTTTATTTCTGGTGTAGTTCTGATTTAGTCCTGGTTTTAGTAATGGTTTTTTCTGGTGTAGTTCTGGTTTAGTCCTGGTTTTAGTTCAGGTGTAGTTCTGGTTTTAGTCCTGGTTTAGTTCTGGTTTAGTCTTAGATTTAGCTCTGGTTTAGTTCAGGTGTAGTCCTGGTTTTAGTCCTGGTTTTAGTCCTGGTTTTAGTCCTGGTTTAGTTCTGGTTTAGTCTTAGTTTTAGCTCTGGTTTAGTTCAGGTGTAGTCCTGGTTTTAGTCCTGGTTTAGTTCTGGTTTAGTCTTAGTTTTAGCTCTGGTTTAGTTCAGGTGTAGTCTTGGTTTTAGTCCTGGTTTTAGTCCTGGTTTAGTTTCTGGTTTTAGTCTGGTTTAGTTCTGTTAGTTTTTTAGTCTTGGTTTTTAGTTCAGGTGTAGTCTTGGTTTTAGTCCTGGTTTAGTTCTGGTTTAGTCTTAGTTTTAGCTCTGGTTTAGTTCAGGTGTAGTCCTGGTTTTAGTCCTGGTTTAGTTCTGGTTTAGTCTTAGTTTTAGCTCTGGTTTAGTTCAGGTGTAGTCCTGGTTTTAGTCCTGGTTTAGTTCTGGTTTAGTCTTAGTTTTAGCTCTGGTTTAGTTCAGGTGTAGTCCTGGTTTTAGTCCTGGTTTAGTTCTGGTTTAGTCTTAGTTTTAGCTCTGGTTTAGTTCAGGTGTAGTCCTGGTTTTAGTCCTGGTTTAGTTCTGGTTTAGTCTTAGTTTTAGCTCTGGTTTAGTTCAGGTGTAGTCCTGGTTTTAGTCCTGGTTTAGTCCTGGTTAGTCTTAGTTTTTAGCTCTGGTTTTAGTTCAGGTGTAGTCCTGGTTTTAGTCCTGGTTTTAGTCCTGGTTTTAGTCCTGGTTTAGTTCTGGTTTAGTCTTAGTTTTAGCTCTGGTTTAGTTCAGGTGTAGTCCTGGTTTTAGTCCTGGTTTAGTCCTGGTTTTA